>NW_006408970.1:1131630-1133285 GCF_000296735.1 Chrysochloris asiatica
TACTAGGGTTTCAGTTTATACATGTACAGACTACTCCAAACAAAATGTTTAAGGATGTCTCTGTGATCAGTGAATAGCTGCCGACAAGTTTCCTCAGTAATGCACTTGTCTTGGTCTCCTTAGGGGACCTTCAAAACAAAGAGAGAGAGAAAGAGAGAGACTTCCTGTGCCATGGGGTGGTGGGGACTGTTTTGAGGTCCAGGCTAATAGCAAAGTTTTAACAAATCTCAAGTGGATGTCTTCCCAAATGACTGAAGCTTTGCAAAAGTTTGCAGGAATGCTGCCCCACATAAAACAGGTTTTGTATAGATCAAGTATTGGAAAGTTGGGAAGATCTCAAAGATGAGGAAAGAGAGGGAAGACCGTCAACCTCGATGAAATAATCTACGGCTGAAGTCCAGAAACTGGTAGAAGACCAGAGAAATGCCATTGATGTGAAAGCTACTGGAGCTGGGATCTCACATGGTTTGGCATTTCCTATTTTAAGTAAGATTTCTTGGCCTCAGCAAACTTTCTATTAGACGGGCACCAAAAGCGTTGCGCAAAGAACAGCTAGCTCAAAGATCTGAACTTTCCATCAGTCTTTTAAGCACGATCAAAGCTACTGAAGACAATTTTATGGAATGAATTGTAACTGGGATTTACTAATAAGATCTAAAGAGCAAGACCTAATTAAAATTGTGACTTTGGAGGGGATCTGCTGGGCCCGTTAAATACAAGGCAGAGAGGTCAGCTCGGAAGGCAATAGCAACTGTTTTGGAGACTCCAAAGAAGTAATCTTGACAGATTTTCTCAAAGGATATTGGACAACCATGAGGGCTTATTAGGAAGAAGTTTTCAGAAAATGTTAAACTGCCTTCATGACAAAAAGGCCAGGAAAGTTGCACCAGCAATTTTTTTTCCATCTCAACAATGTACCTGCTCATTCTTCAAGGGTAAAAAGAGCTGCCCCTCCAAGAACTTCATTGGGAACCTTACTCCATCCACCCTACAGCCCTGGTCTTGCCTCTTCAGACTTTTTGATGTTGTTGTTCCCCAAACTCAAGAGCATATTGAAAGGAACATGATTTAAGTTACTCAGATTGCTGAAACTATGGTTTCGACATGGTGTAAATCGAAGAGTGCAGAATTCTTCAGGGAAGGCTTACAGAAATGGAAACACTATCTTCTGAAGCGTACAGACCTAGATTGAGGATATGTTGAAACACAATAGCTTCACATTTTGGTATTTTTGTTTAATAAGGGTTTCTATGATTTTGTACTAATACTTTTGATTACCTTCGTATAGTTAAACCTGCAACTGTGTTTTTAAAAAAAGCCTTTACCCAAAACGGGGGGCTACAAAGGTAAGAAGTGACTGGCTTACAAGCTTTCAAGAGAGAACCAAGTTCCAAAGGGTGCGGAGGAAGGTAGAATCTCCACTGAGTGGGATCCAATCTGTCTGGGCGGGGCTGATGAAAGGAGATGGGGATAGGTCTCTTGTGGCACAATAGTGAATAATTGTTATCAGGGCTGACCATGAGGGTTGGAAACCTAAAGGCAGGCATTTTGTAACAAAAGAAGGGGAGTGGCCTGCATTGCTGGTGGGACTGCAAAATGGTCCAACCTCTCTGAAAAGCCATATGGCGTTTCCTCAGAAGGTTGAAAATAGAAAT
>NW_006408970.1:1135590-1137565 GCF_000296735.1 Chrysochloris asiatica
AGCTGGGGACTCTAGACCCAGAGAGGGAGAGGGGCTGTGTGCTGATGATCTAGGGGCAGGCTTATGGGGTGTACCCTTTGGTTGTTTGATGATGCATGGAGGGGATTGTAACCATGGCAACGAAACAATACAATACAATGAATGTAAAACTAATGTTCTCCCATGTAAATCATCACATAATTCACAGTAAAACATTTTTTTTAAAAAGAAGTTTTTTAAATATACACCTTCCACTCAATCCTAAAGTTGAATTCGAAGTTTCCAATGGATTTAGCCTCTGGGATGTGGCCTACTGGCCTCACATTGAGTATATCTTAAATTCAAACTTCACTCTCCTCTTCTAAATTGGAAAGTTCTGAGTTCACTTCTATCTAGATGTGAAACCCAGGAAGAGCCACTGAAGTTCTGCCCCTCAACTTCATTTGTTGAACGGGGCAGCGAGATGCAGTAGAGATATGCATCAGGCACAGTTCCTACGTCTTTGTATCTATAATACCAGTACCAGTCCTGGCGTCTGAAACATGGTAGATACTCGTTCAGCACCTATTCTGTCATCAGTACACATCGTAACTGCACAACAAGAGATTTGGATATAATCCTGACTCACCACTTAAAAATTAATTTTCCAGGAAAGTCATCTTTCCCATTAAGCCAAGTAAACAAGGCGCTGACGAACACAGCTGGTTTCATTTCCAGCTAGTGTTTGTTTGCTGCCATCTGGTGGGCTTATAGCAAGTTACCAACAAAACAGAAGGTACTCGGTCCTTCTTTTGACCCAGCTGAAAGACAGCATCCGGGAACAAATAAAACATGAAGATATATCCAGAGCATTATCGGATTCCAACAACTATCTAAAAAACATAAATGACAACATCTGTTTTAAGTATAACAGAGCTGGATGCTCAATCAAGTTACAAGCTCATAATCATACAGTCTCTAATGTAGTCTAATAAAATAAAAATAACAAAATGCAATCAACGTTCTTTCCTACAATTGATCGTTTTGCTTTATTTAGATTCTCCATGCCACCTTAAATGGGAACTTAAATCCAAAGGGAGCCTGGGGGTTCACTGAACTAGAGGTTGGATTTCCTGACCACTTTTAGCTAGCAAAGCAAGTCACTTTTTCTTTCGGAATAATAGTTACCATAAGCAGAGTGTACTAAGAGTAGCACATGGCACTATGCTGCACATGCTACATGGATGATCACATTTAACTCTCACCAATACTACCCTCCCTCTGCCTTTTACGTATGTTTCTTAGCCTGCTGTTTCATCTGTAAATTATGGAATAAGTCTATTACTCGAGATCAATACAGATGAAATTGGATCCTCAACTTAGGTTGCCTGAACAAACTCAAGCTCTGTATTGACTAAACAAACAAGTCATTCCAACTCACAGCAATCCTAAAGACAGAGTAGAATTGCCATCATGGTGTCTAAGGCTTTACACAGAAGCAGATTGTCACATACTTTTCCCAGAGTGGCTGGTGGACTCAAACAGACACCCTTCCAGTCAGTGCTTTAAGCACTGTGCCACCTGAAACTCTATGACTACATTATAGTAAACATAACCTCTTGATTCTAAAACCGTTGTGAGGATGAAACAATTCATGGAAAGCTCTGTTTGAATTCAGTTTGTTGCTGTTGTTAGGTGTCACTGAGCTGGTTCCGACCCATAGTGCCCTTATGCACAACAGAATGAAACACTGCCCAATCCTGCGTCATCCTCACAATCATTGTTAAGCTTGAACTCACTCACTGCTGCTGCCACTGTGCCAATCTAGCTCATTTGGGGAGCGGGAGGGAGTGTCTTCCTCTTTTTAATTTTACCAAGTATGATGTCCTTCTCCAGGGACTGGTCCCACCTGATGATGTTGTTATGTCACAGTGACCCTGTACAGGGTTTCCGAGGCTGTAAATCTTTATAGGAGCAGAAACCCTCATCTTTATCCCACGGAACAGCTGGTAGTTTC
>NW_006408970.1:1139110-1149105 GCF_000296735.1 Chrysochloris asiatica
AGCTAAAGAGGATAGAGAGAAACTCTGTTAACTGATGGTATGTGGAGGGGATTATAACCAATGTAATGAAACAAGGTATATGAATGTTTGAAAGTGAAACCGATGATGTGCCCTGAAAACTTTCACTCAATCCACAATAAAAACCTTAAAAAAAAAAATCATAGCTTGGGTTAGGCGCACCTTAGTCCTCAAACTGACATCTTTTCTCTTCAACACTTTAAAGGGGTCTTGTGCAAATTTGCCTAATGCAATACATCATTTGATTTCTTGACTGCTGTTTCCATGAGTGGTGATAGTGTTTTGAGTGTAGCATGTATGTTAACATATGACAGATATGCTCCACACAGATAGGTGCAAAACATTCATCCCCTATTGAAGTAACCAGTTGTTTTACCAAAGTATTCAGTAGATTGCTTTTCCTATTACGTGGGTAGTAATACCCCCATCTTTCATTCCTTGATCCATCGAGCCACGATTTGTGATTGTTTCAAAGAATTATGAGCGTAGATACTACATGTGCAGACTGATGCAAGGTTCTGACCTGGCAACTCAAAGTCCAACAGCAATGCTGTTACTGGTAACAGGAATTTTCAAAATGATTAAAGTGCTGAACAAAGAGTACAAAATTCCCACATCTGTTTGGTCATTGCATTTCTGAACAAGTCAAGAATTGCAAATATGTAAAACAGAAAAAAATATACAATGAAGTTTTTATCTGTAAAATGGAGTTGCGGTGGTGTGGCACTGTAGGATAAGCATTCAGTCACGAAGTCGGTTTAAACCACAAGGTCAGTGGTTCAAATTCACCAGCTGTTCCTTGGAAACCCTACACAGGGTCACTGGAGTCAGAACCGACTCGAAGGCTTCCATCTTTATTGTTGTCAAATGAAGGCTACACACCATGGGAGCAAATAATTGAATTCTTATAAGAGAGAAAGCACTCCTTAAAATATTGTGATTCTTACAATAAAGGAGGAAATATTCCCTCAAGTCATAATTTAGGGCAAAGGTAAATTTGATCTCAAACATTGTCTTTTCCGACTGGGATTAATTTTTTTTTTATTAAAATAAAAACAACCAACATTCAAGATCAGGAAAGTAAGCAGCATAGAAGAGCTTACAGAGAAAAGCAACGACCCAGTGTGTGGTTGTGTAGGGCTGCTCTCACAGAAATACCACAAGTGGACAGCTTAACAAACAACTGTATTCAGGACACCCGCTCCAGGGAAGGTGCCTGTCTCCTCTCAGCATCCGTGGGCTTGACAGTCCTTGGGGACCTCCACCATGGTGGAATCAATGCTTCCTCATCTCTAATCACAAACCTACACCTGTTTATTCAGAGGTGGAGCTGTGCTCCCAATTAATTGTCACTGGATCAATTCATGTGTAGCCATGGCTAAACCTGAGAAGACAGCAGAGAAAATACCACCACTTACTACCCTCAGTCTTTTCTAAGTATTTACTCAACCTTGAAGATATGCTTAATGTGAGTGTGGTGGGGGTGATGTGCCGTGGAGTTGGTTTCGACTTAGAGCGACCATGTTTCGGAGGCGTGGCTGTTGCAATTTAACCACCGACCTTGCAGTTTAAAACGACTTTGTGGTCCTGTGCTTATCCTACAGCACTACACCGGAACCACCAAAATAGAAACAGGTAAATAAAACTTTCTCTTTCACTTCGAAGAAATTCAGATACGTAGTTTAGTGTTGCTCTAGCCACCAGATGCAACTCAGACAAACTCTACCTTTCTTCTCTGCCATTTGCAAAATAAGACTTTCACCACATGGTCCAAGAAACCTGCTGACACTCAGCTATTCCGTCCACCCTTCAGCTGGCAGGAGGAGATAAGGTGAAGAGATTGGGGATATTCCTCCTTTTAAGAATAATTCCTGGAAGTAGACGCACTGGGCAGAACTTAGTTACATGGCACACCGACATGCACCAGGCAAATCTAGGAAAAGCTAGTTGACTTTATTCCAGAAAAGCTGTCCTGTCCCAGTGAATAGATGTAGATTCTATTACTGTAGACGGATAAGAGAGGTATTGAGGGGTTAGAGGCAGACCCTGCCACATGCACATTCCAAAACTCAATAGGTATTTGGTTTAGGACTGCACATTTATGAAGACAACGTAGTTGCCTCAAGAACGGTTAGCAACTGTGTCTCCATGTAGACTCAACTTTACAGATCTGGACTAGTTCTTTCGAATGAAACCAAAGTACACCTTTAGTACAGGATCAACTAATCTCACTAAATGAAACATCCAAAGATATCAGTAAACACCTGCTGTTGAGTCAATTCTGACCCACACAATCCTACAAAACAGAGAAGAACAGCTACACAGGATTTCCAAGAGTGTAACTCTGTATGGGAGTGGAGCAGCTGATGTGTTTGAACCCCTGACTGTGCAGTTAGCAGCCTGGTGTTTAACCACTGTGTCTCCAGGGCTCCTTCCAGTAAGCACTTCAAAAAAAGTATGTTCCCAAAGAAAGGCACAAATAGTTATAGACTTGCCTGTTAATCAAAAGGCTAGTAGTCCAAGTCCACCCAATGGTGTTGCCTTTCTTTGGAAACGTTAATTTTTTTAAGTGCTTGTTTACTATTATAAGGAGTTCTGGTGTGTGGCACTGTTGGATAACCAGCTGGACTACACAGGTTGACAGTTCAAACCCTCCAACCACTCTTTTGGAAACCCTATGCAGGGTACCCACTCCACAGCACTTAACAATAATTTACAATGTTAACGGCACCCTGGTGTCACGGTGTTTACGCGCTGGGCTGCTTCACAGGAGAAAGCTGGGGCTGCCTGCTCCCATAGAGGCACGTCAGAAGAATGGCCTAGAGAAACCCTCCGGAGCACAGCTCTGCTCTGTGACACCCACAGGGTCGCTACGAGTCTGAATCAACGCCATGGCAACTGGCTTTTTTAAGAAAGAAAAGATATTTAAGCACAAATATCTTCTTTAAAAACAGTCATAAATCCTGGTGGCTCTTCTAATCTCTGCTTCCTTAGACAAACCACTCAATCTGAGTCATCTGTAAACCGAGATCACATATATCTGGCTTGTTTGTGAGGGTTAAGTGAGAGTACACACATTAAAATGTTTTTGTAAACAGTAGAGTTTTATACAAATATAAAGTTATACACTTTCAAACCCACCACTCCAGTAGACACTCAATTAAACGAAAATCCTTTAAAAAATTTAACAATGTATAAATAGTCTGTCAATTAAAAGACTCAAACGAAGTTTATAGTACCTACAACAGACTTTCAATTCCTACAAGTTGGTTTAGTTTATAGTTAAAGATATTGCTTTAAGAAATATCATTAATACAAATGCATGATTTACAAGATGTTATTATCACAAGAAACAAAGATTCATAAAATAAAACGCCCTTTAGGCATTTATTATGCCAACTATTTAAATGACTATTCTCACTATGTCCTAAGAATAACAGTGTCTGAGTGGAAAAAGATGGATTTCATTTAGCCAAAGACCACTGAAGAAGTTCTAGGAAATTCCAGAGTAAAACTTTGCTAATCTTTCCATAAGATAATTAGAACAGCAGCAACCTCTAAGAATCCCTTAAATATTAGATACAACGATTCCATTTATGTGAAATGGGCCTTAAGTACATATTATAAATAAAAACAAAAGTTTAGAAGCTAGTAAAACACACTGGCCCAAATCTGATTTTCCACTTGCTTGTGTACATTTAGGGTAAGAATTATTTTTAATGCACAGATAAACTAAAGTGCTTATTCTCCCATAGAAGCAAAACTTTCTTCTTAAAAACACTGAACATAAATAATGCATAGTGCTTTGAGACTAAAACCATCCTTCTACAAGAAACTGTGGATCAAAATGCAAAAGTTTCTGTTACATATACATATGAACACAAACACTTGACTTCATTTGGGAGACGTGGGTATTACAAGACTGTGTGTAAGCAAGTCTTACACCAGGGAGTAAATTTTGACAACACTTCAATCCTCAACTGCTGGAAACAAAATAAAATCTTAACATGAAAACTTAAAAAAAAAAAACAAAAAAAAACCCCCAGCAAATGGAACAACAAACCCAATACTACTCTTTACATGTACAGAGACCTAACAGGTCCAGAATAGAGAATCATTCCGTTGTTCCCCAGGCTAGCAGAGCACACAGGATTCTCTCAGGAAGGCTGAGCATCTTCCACGTTCTGCAAAAGAGAAAAACTCCTTAGTATCCAAAGTGACTTCAGTCAGCACACTACAGACTTCAAAGCAATTGTTGTTGTTAGGTGCCATCAAACCGGTACCAACTCATAGCGATCCTATGTACAACACAACGAAACACTGCCCGGTCCTGGGCCAACCTCACTATTGTTGCCATGCTTGAGGCCATTGATGCTGCCACTTTGCCAATCCATCTCGCTGGGAGTCTTCCTCTTTTTCTCTGACCCTCCACCTTACCAAACATGATATCTTTCTCCAGTGACTGGTCCCTCCTGACAATATATCCAAAGGATGAGAGACCACGTTTGGCCATCCTGGCCTCCAAGAAACACTCTGGCTGTACTTCTTCCAACACAGATCTGTTGGCTCTTTTGGCAGCTCATGGCACTTTCAATATTCTCCTCCAACACATAACTCAAACATTCCATATTTGTAAGCACAGCCAGTCACGAAATTGTCTGCTACTCAACAGCCCAATTATGCTAAAATTGGACATTTTGGAGAAGGAATCGATGGTACCTTCATCCATCCAGATTTCATAATGTCCCAGTTTTGAAAACATCTACTAACCCATTCATAGCATTTCAGCTCAAGACTTGATTTCATCTTCATTCAATGTCCCTCTTTCTCTCTCCCTGAGAAACAACTGTATATCCTAACAAGGAAACCTATTAAGCACATACATGGCAATTATTTTAAGATGAACCATAGAAAAAGTATACCGGGGCAAGGGAAAAATACCTTTGGGGGAGCGTGGTGGCTCTACAGATAAGCACTGGACTGCAAACCACAAGGTGAGCAACTTAAGCCCACAGCCACTCTGTGGGAGAAAGATGAGGCTTTCTGCTCCTGAAGTTTTATAGCCTCAGAATCCCTATACAGGGTCGCTGTGAGTCAGAACCGACTCGACAGCACTTAACAACAAAAATGCCTTTAGAATGAGAATTATGTCCCTATGAGAATATTACTTTTCACTACTTCATAGCCTTTGTAAGAGAAAACTAAACAATGAAAAGAACAATAAACTTCTAAGTAGGGGGAAATGGGGTCAAACCTTAACTTTGGATCAGTTATTGGCTGCACACTTCTGAGTAAATTGCCTAATTGCTCAGTGCTTTAATTATCTAAAAGTGTAATCACCCGGGAACTTATCAGATGTACTGAACAAGAAACTGGGCGTTAGGGCCCAGTAATCTGCTTTAACAAGCCTTTCAGGTGATGCTGTGATGCTCACTTAAGTTTGAGAAGTCTGTGCTGTTGAACACAGCTTGCTGTAGATAATAAACTTGACAGCAGTGGTATTACTCTGTACCTATTGCGCTGACCATATATAAGGTGTTACTCACAGAAAGGCCTAGTCAATCTTCACAAGAGATCTAACTAGTACGTTCTTACCTATGACTACTATTCATCACACTGAAGACCCAGACTCAAATCCTCCTAGTAGAGAATGCTAGTTAGAAGGGAGGGAGTATGGCACTCCGAGTACTTTAATAAATTTTAGTACTGTTTCAACTTGTCAACTTGGTCTGATACACTCCTTACCAAAAAAAAAAAAAAAAAAGCTTCAAATGTGTTCATTGAGAGCTGCCATAATAGATTAAAAGCAACTAAGTTTAAGGTAATGTTTTTAAAGTTATTATCAGTGGCGTTGTTGTTAAATGTCTCTGAGTCGCTTCTACCTCAGAGCAACCCTGTACAGCATTTCAGAGGAGTGGCTAGTGGGTTTGTACCTCTCACTGTGCAGTTAGCAGTCTAGTGCTAACTGCAGAGCCACGAACACGAAAGCCCCATGGTATCAATCAATTCTTGAACTTCCATCCCTCTCGATTTACAATAATTTCAGGACACTGACCATGTATTTTTTGGAGTGTCCTAAAAGCATTTAAAGAGTAACAAAAACAACTTTATCAGTCAATTCACTTTTAAATAAGCATGTGCCTTAAAATATTTGTTAAAAAATACTTCATAAAACATTAAAGTCTACAAAAGTTTAAGATCTAAATCCTCCTCACACCCAGACAACACTTACTTGTCTTAAAAACTGCTTTCCAAGATAAGAGGTAGCCATGCTGGTTAGATTCTTTCTGTTGCCCACTTTACACCTGATGTAGCCATAGAGGTTAGCACCTTGTAGCACCACACCCATGATGACCACCGCCTGGGGAAAGAGGGACATTAAACAACAGTTACTGGCATAAAAATAACTTCCCTTTCTCTATGCCACGCATTAACAAGACAGCAGGTCGTGCACAAGAGGAAAAAAGCAGCTACACGTAGCAGAGACTGTGCCAATGAAACACTTTTCATTTGCTAGAAGAGACCTAGCGAATACAAGTTCTGCACAAGGCAGTAAGTCACCCATCCACAAGGCATTTTCTGTAGGATGCTGTGCTAGCCCCGGGAGAGGCAGGAGAGGATGGGGGCTTCTCTCTCTAGTACTTCCTGTTAGTCCACCATAAATATATTTTTGAAAGTAGATGAGACTCTGAAAAGGCTGTAACGTTCAGGATTCCTTGAGGCGGTAAAGAGAACGGGCAGGGTGGCGCTCTCGCTCAGTCAACTGAGGGTGCGCAGAAGGAAATCTGTTCTGAGCAACACGTGGCAGCTGGAGTCACCTCAAGGCAATGCTCAGCAGGGTTCCCTCCATTCCCCGATGCGGGAGCTGCAGCACCAGAGGAAGGCCACTTTTGCAAAGGTGTTTCTTCCTGTGGCCACACCACTACCATTACCAAGAAAGAGAACAAGAAACCCAAGCCCATTCTTTAAATGTTATGGAAGAAAAATGAAATAGGATACCATGAGGAGGTCTCGTGGTGAAATACTCTACAACAGGGGTCTGCAAGGTTTCACAAAGACGGGACGGTAAACATCTTAGGCTTTGTAGGTCTTATGATCTTTGTGGCAACTGCTCAAGTCTGCCAGTCTAACTCCAAAGCACCCAGATATAAGGGAATAGCTGTGTTTCAACAAAAAATCACAAAAGCAGATGGTAGCCCAGATTTGGCCCATAGGCCATAGTGTGTCAATATATACATATTCCAGAATCAACAGTTATCAACTCTTCTCCTACAAGGATTACCCAGGAAATGCTTACATCTACACAAGGCAGCTAAACAGAGTATCTCTCTTTCCAGACTTACATCCATTTAGTTAAGCAAGTTATGGAATTTATTTGTTTAACTAAAGAACAGGTTCAAATTCCTAGTAAAAGAAATAGTGTTGGTGCTATCTGTTCTAAACTTATGTTGTTGTTGTGGTTATGTGCTGTGGAGTCAGTTTCGACTCACTGTGACCCTGCACAGGGTTTCCGAGGCTGTAAATCTTTACAGGAGCAGAAAGTCTCATCTTTCTCCCACGGAACAGCTGGTAGTTTCGAACTGCTGACCCTGAGATTAGTAGCCCAATTCTTAACTACTATGCTACCAGAGCTCCCTGTTTATTCAAGTAACAGGGAACTCTGTATAATTTTAATATACTGCATGAAAACAACACATTAGAATTATACAGAGTTCCCTGTTACTTGAATAAACACAAAGCTCTACTTTTATTTAAATAAATCTCCTCCAACTTCCCATGATTCTCCTGGTATGTATGAACCAACATGCCAGATGGCATTTGAATTCACTGAGGCGTCTACTTTACTTAATGGCAACATATTTTTAAATGTATTTGTAAGTTAGAACAAGGCTTAAGGTGGTGCAGTGAAGCCAGGGTATCAAGAACTCCCTGCCTCTGAAACAGCAAATAGGTTTTTAAAAAGGGTGAATAAGCCAGTTCCAGTATCACTAAAAAGGGCTGGTGGTCTGAGATATTACTAGCATGGTACAGCCCTACATAGTTCTCCACAACATTCAATACAGCTCCACCCCCAATGCAACTTTAAGGGAAATTTCTTAGTACTCATCATTCCAACATGGAAGCCGGCAGAAGGGCAGAGCACACAGACAGTTCTAAGACAAGATGCAGACCCAGTCATGAGAACGCAAGCCCCGCCCAACCAACAATAAAAGAAACTAAATTCGTCACTGAGTCAATTCCAAGTCATGGCCAGCTTGTTTCACAGCGTGAAAAACCTGCACAGTTTTCTTGGCTATAATCTTCATGTAAGCAATCCTCAGGACGGTCTTCCATGGTGATGCTGGGTGGTTATGAACTACCAACCTTTACATTAGTAATCGAGCACCAACTGTTTGAGCTACCCAGGGTCTTTCCCAACCAATAAACACCCCAAACAGGCAGGAAAATCCCTGCAGCTTGCATAGTGGTGCCTCCCGGGTGGGAAGAACACAGAACAAGAGTAGAAGGACCAACAAACCATCTTCAGAGAACTGGGCAGGAGAAAGGTGCCTGAAGAGCCCAAGTGAAGACCCTTCCCATCACGTGGACTTAACAATGAACTCCCAAACAACCTTTAATGTAACTTTGCCTTCATCAGGAGTTCCTGGGCAAATTCTGCGAATTGCTAATATGCACAGCTGCTGACCAAAAGGTCAGAGGCTGAGTTAAACCAGAGATGCCTCAGAAAAGGCCTGGTGATCTCCTTCTGAAACCCTGGCCACTGAGAACCCTATGAAAGAAACACAGCTCTGTCTACTCTGACACACGTAGGGCACCACAAGTCTGAGATGAGTCACTGGTTTCTCCTCTTCTGGTTCAGAGAAGTACAAACATCTGCTAGAAAAACACTAGGTAGACTCCCTCAGATGATGCAGAGCCTGACACACAAGACGCCGAGATGAATAGAATCCACCCCAACCAGGAGACATGAGGGAAGCAGAAACCAAGCCAGCCAGCCATAAGCAGGCTCAGTTTGCCTCTGCACCTTCAGGCCACCAAAAACAGTATTCACAAAGCAGCTCATGTAGAGCCCAATGGCTTAGCCAATACAAGCCAGCAATCTAGTTCACCAGTGCTGAGGCAGCATGAGAAGAAGGCTGAGAGAACTACCACTGTAGGTGTGAGCAAAACAGAGAGGGGGAGAGGGGCTTCTATGTAACAACATCAGCAACAAAAGAAAATGAGGAGGATCGTATGTAAAAGACAGGTGACAAGCCTCTTGTGAAAGAAACATAACCCACCAAACTGAAAGCATTCCTGGAAATACATCACCCTATAGAGAAGCCTAAAGAGGAAAACAACAAGGGATCCACTACTGACCCCACTGCCATCGAGTCCATTTCTACTCACAGCGACCCTACGGGACAGAGGAGAACTGTTCTTCAGGGTTTCTGAGACTGTAAATCTTTATGGAAACACAGCCTCCTCTTTCTCCCACAGAGCAGTTGGTGTGTTTGAACTTCTGACCTTGTGGTTAGCACCCTGACATGTAACCCTCTGCACCACCAGGGCTCCTCAGAGGTCAGAGGTGACCTGAAGAATGAGATGGAGGGAAATCCAAAGGCTGCACTGACCCCTCAATGGGAAGCAGCCTCCAGCTCTCTCCCTAGCTCTCTCAGCCCCGTTCCTCTGCACCACTGTCTCTCTAACCACCCCAGTGATTGTGTGTCTGTCTGTCTGTCTACCCGACACTGCGAGCTCTACTGCAGGAGGGACATTGTTTCCCCACTCCTAACTGTGTCCTTGGAGTCCCGGTGTGGTGCCATAGGATAAGCACTCAACCGCAAGGTCGATTTGAACTGCAAGGTCGGCAGTTCAAACTCACTAGTCATTGCGTGAAAACTCTACAAAGGGTTGCTATGAGTCGGAATAACTCATGGCACTTAACAACACAATATAGCAAAATAGGGAGAAAAAAATATTAAAAGTAGAAAATA
>NW_006408970.1:1150395-1166696 GCF_000296735.1 Chrysochloris asiatica
TGGCTGGTTGATGATGCATGGAGGGGATTGGAACCATGGCAATGAGATGATATACGATGGAATGAATGTAAAACTAAAGTTCTCTCATGTAAACTACCATATAATTCACAATAAAACATTAAAAAAAAAAGTAGAAAATATAAAAACACAAGGCCAAAACATGCCTGGTACTAATAAACATTTTAAGTAAGATAAGCTCATCTATTAGAAGAAAAAGACTCCGTTTCTATCTGATGGCAGGCTGTATTTTCCAAAACGGAAAGTAATCTCCTATTGCACAGGCCCTTCTAGAATCTTATTACTCCCTTGTTACTCCTTCCCGTTTGACTATTTTGACTAATAGGGTACAATTTTTCTGGAAGTGACACTATGACTTCAGAGACCAGGTTATAAAAGACTATTAAGACCATTCAACTGCTCTGTGAGCTGAAACACTTGCTTCTGGAGCCTGGAACCACTACGTCTTGGGGGGATTTGTTATGCAGCTATAGATAAGGGAAACTGATTACCACACGAAGTTTTCAAAAAAGGCCACTCTGTTAGTTCCAACCTAAATTAAACAGGATCATTTGGCATTTACTGAAGTTTGTCACAGACAATGACAGCCCACACTAATAGGACAATAATGTGACAAATATGAAAATCTATGTATATGGTTGTTGTTGTGCCCCATCAAGTCTGACCCACTGAAACCCCGTATAGGGTTTCCACGGAGTGACTGATGAGTCTGAGCCGGGTGGCTAGCAGCGCAGCACTGCTAGGCATGCATTGCCTGACAAAACCAGTGAAACGGGGTTTTGAACAAGACTTCTTCTCCAGGACTTAGATGGCAGTAGAGTTTGGGAACAGAACTTGGGAAATGTATGATGAGGTCCTAATATTAAAAGGCACAGATGGTTGATTATAACTGCCCATCAGTCATTTCAGTGGACTCTCCAAACGTTCTACCATGTAACACTCACCAACCACTTTATTCTGAAGGAGAAAAGAGCACTGAAGGCAAATATTACCCACAGCACTGGACACATAATGAGTCCTAACCAAAAAATCCTTGATTCAGCCTCTGAAACAGTTTTGCTTTCTTGAGGGGATGTCTGTAAAAGAACATAAAAGATACTGATCGGTAAAAAGTTTAACATTTTTAATGACAAACACCTTACTTAAAATTCCAGATACATTCACATAGACAACCCAAGTCCTAAGTTAGCAGTAACCACCAACACCCAGCCCCGCCCACAAAAAGAATCCACTCTACCACTACTAAAATTTTAAGAGGTGATTTTAAGCTGAAGAATTCTACATTTTTAGGGTAAAATGAACAGTTGATCCTGGCCCCAGACAGTAAAACAAAGCCTCTGATAGGCTTCAATTCTTTGTGCACAGATGTACTATTTATTCATAAGGGAGCTTTGGATAATACTCACTGGATAAGGACTAAGAAAATAAAGGTCAAAATTAGGACCAAGAGAAAGAAATGAGAGGTCAAGAGATTTAGGACAACCACCAAAATCACCTTCAAATACTAAGGAATTTTAAAAGGGTGGTGAGTTGTTTCCACAATATAAATATGGGTGTGTTGGACACAAGGCTACTTTCTGAGAAGTACTAACTGTAAAGTCCCCTCCAAGCAGAAGGTAAACAATTTAATTAATACAAGAGGGCTTCAAAGAGTTCATGGAAAAGTTCCAGTATCTTTTCATTCCATTTCTCCATGACCTTTTTGAAGCCACTTCACAGTCTCCAAATGTTTTGTCCTGGCTCCTAGACTACCTAGGAAGCATCCCAGATGGAACAACTGAAGGCACTCTCAGGCACTACAGAGCAGCAGGCGAAACAAGCAATGGTGGCCAAGAGGCCTGAAGCCACAGGCTGAACGAAATGACTGCTTTCAAACAATTCAGAGTTTCAATCCAGCTGCTATCCTTCTCTTCTCCTGACCATGGGAGGAAGCACACAGGACATTAGAAGAAGTTACCAGCTGAATAGAGGGGCACCCCAGCCGGAGACACCAGCCGATGCAACAGCACTCGGAGAACCACACTACATCAATTCGAGACCAGTGTCCTCTTCTCAGAGGATCCAGCCACAGATATGCCTGGTTTGCAGTCTGAACTAGACAGAAGTGTCTAGGTTTTAGAAGCTATCTGGTTTAGTGTTGACATGCCAAGTGATTTAATCTTGACTATTTCATCCGTAAAGATTCAAAGGACACGGTTCAAAAAAAAAAAAAAAGGGGAGGGGGGGTTCGGGGGAAGTTTACCTTCCTGGATTCAAATACCCAGTGGCTCTTTCCATCTTCATCGATATGATTCCACCAACGCAGGCCAACCAGTAGTCTACCTGTGACATTCTGGTGGAGAATAATAGACATACACTTATCTTAAAAGCAGTATTTAAATATGTAAGTGCAACATTTCACAGACAAACGAACACAATCTTCAGCCTTACCTCCATGATCTTCAATGAGCAAGAACCATTACCTATCAGGTCTGGCCAACAGATTCAATGAAATGGTCACAGCGGTGTGGAGGGGACAGTAAAGCAGTGAGTCCATCCATAAACTCTGCCCCTCTCTTCTCTCTGGGAATCTCTTGTTCATTTTACAATTCTTAGCTTTTTCCTAAGCCCCTTGCTTTTTTGACAACTATGACCTACATTTCCCCACATATCTGGACTGTAGCTACGTGTAACTGTGACTCTCTCAAAGTGGTTACAGACACTGTTTAGTACCTCAGGAGTGCCAAGCTCTTTTCTTGCTTACTGATTTAATAAATTACTTTGACAAATTCTTTAATGTGTCATTTATTCAGAAAATATTTACTGAGCATCTGCTATGTGCAGGCACCGTGTCAAGCACTGGTAATAAAATTTAACTAACTGACACCATCCATAACCTCATGAAGCATCAAGTGCTGGGTGGATGAGACACATTCAATCAGTGGACAAATACGCCATCACCAACTGCACCGCGTGCTGCGAGGGAACATTGCAAGTGCTTCAAAGGTGTAAGAAAATTTAAGATGGTATTGCATTATAGGATAAACACTGGACTGTTAACTGCAAGTTTGGCAGTTCAAACCCACTAGCCGCTCCTCTGAAACCCTATACAGGGTCATTATGAGTCAGAACGAACTTGATGGTACTTAACAACATGTATCAGAGAATGATTCCCTGAGAAATCTATATTTGGAATGAAATCTAAAAGATGAGAAGGAATAGATGATACTCATGTGGGGGTTTCCAATCTGGGGTTCACAAGTAGATTCAGGGAGTTTTGTGAACTTGGATAGGGGGAAAAAATTACAGTTATTTTCACTAATCTTTACCTGAAGTTTAGAGTTTTAACAGTACCTCTGTCTTTGTCAAGGAGCCCTGGTAGCACTGTAGGATAAACACTGGACTGCTAACTGCAAGGTTGGCAGTTCAAACCTACCAGCTGCTCCACAGGAGAAAGATGACGCTTTCTGCTCCCATAAAGATTTAGCCTCAGAAACGCTGTACAGGTTTACTCTGAGTCGACACCACCTTGATGGCAGTGGGTTTGTCGTTGTCACTGACAGAAACCCCTGATATTCTCCACACTGCAACAAATACACTTACTGTTGAGCCTCATCACTACTTTGAAAAGTTATCAGACCTCCCACAAAGTCGTGATATTTAATACAAAGTCGCGATATTTAATACAAAGTCGTGATATTTAATACAAAGTCGCGATATTTAATACAAAGTCGCGATATTTAATACACTAATAAAGGAACTGTTGTTGCTGTTGAAGTTGACGCTAGGTGCCACTGAGTTGGTTCCAACACACAGAGCAACCCAGTATAGGGTTTCTGAGGCTGTAAATCTTCACAGGAGCGGAAAGCCTCATCTTTCTGCTGTGGAGCAGTTGGTGGGTTCTAACTGCAGACCTTGTGTTTCACAGGCCAGTGCTTGAGTACAAATTATTATATCAGAAATTTATCTTCTAAAGTATTTTTATAATTAGATTACAATACAAGTTACTTCCTTTGTAATCGTGTGCATTTTCTTTTACGTATTTAAAAACACTGACTTCATGAGACACTGACAGGGGTTTTTAAATACATAAAAATACACGGCAGAATAAAGATTAGGAATCCCTATAACAAGGTCATGCAGGGGAAGACCATTCCGGGTAGATCAGTAGGCACAGAGCCCACTGTTCATGATACTTGAAAATTTACTAGATATGGGGCAAGAAGACAAATCATACATTTCTAATTTGCTCAAGTAGAAAAATAGTGATCCCAGGCCCTGAGAAAGAACATTCATGGAAGAGGAGCATTTTGGGAGGGGATGATAGATGACAAGTCTGGTTTCAGACAAGTTGGATTTTTAGGTGCCGATATATCCAAATGAAAACGTCATGGAGACAAATGGATTATGTCTAGATCACAAACTGTGAGGACAATTTTGGATGGAGGAAAAAAATCTGGGAGTCAACACTAAGCAATTGCAATAAGCACAGATGATGCCGTTTATTAGAAGGGGAACAAAGGAAGAGCCCCAAAGCCAGAAATGTATATGGTAATGTGGTATGTTGTTGTTGATAGTGAATGATTGAATGTCTTTTCTAGCCTTATGTTTGTAACTCCCACCAACGACTCCCGTCTTGCTGGGTTAGAGAAGCTACTGATAAGATGACACGATTCAGCTGTGGATGCTAACAGAGTTCACTGTAATTGTAAAAATCTGAAACTCTTAACATGGGTAAAAAATGAGCCATCTCCGAAGCAGGTACGGGATCTCACCACCATCAAAGAAGAGCCAAGAGTGGAACACATCTTTTGGACCCAGAGATCCTTACCACTGAATCTCCTGGATCCAGGGACAGAAAACTGTGACTCTGGAGTAGTCGCAAAGAGGCAGCAGCAGAACCAAAAGCCAAAGCAAGAGGGCGAGTAGTGAGCTTCCCAGCCCACCGTGCAAGTAAAGCTGAGTGACTATGGGCAGGAGGCTTGCCTGCAGAGCAAGGTGCCTCCAGGCATTTAATTGGGGGTGTGGCTAGGTTTACTGCCCCACAGAACCAGAGCCTAGAGTCTTCAGGGTGAGGCTTATGGTGGAGTGGTGTGTCCTGTGGGCATTTATCAGCAGCTCTAAAAGAGCTTTGTAACAGGGCTGAGCACAGAAAGGCCTGCCTGTGGGCACAGCTGAGGAGAGGTTGTCCTGACTGGACCAGCTGGACCCTGAACATTCTGACCCTAATTTATAACCTGTAAAGACGCCACAGCACTTAACAACAACAACAAGCTTCCCTAATAAACCCCAGAACTGTAAGGCATTTAAGTTCTATGTGGTCACTGCAACGAATTACTGAGCCCAGAAGAGAAGTCGAAAGTGCTGGAGGAGGGATGGTTTTGGTGCCACATTGTTTGCAGCTAGAAATGTTAGCATTTAAATGCTAAGAGCAGAGCTAGCAAAGGAGACCCAGAACAACCAGATGTTTGTCGATTTTCTATCACTTTCTACAAAAGTGCTCTTAGACTATTTATGTTCAAACTCCTCCATCTTCTAAGACTCTACTTTCTGTTTTAATCTTTATTAGTTTATGTTCCTAATTTCTTCATAAACTCTGCAGCTGTTTAGTCTATCATTTTCCCTCTTTCTTGTCTAACAAAAAAGCAGCATTGAATCTAATAGGAGAAAGCATTATATTTTAGGAAGGGGAAAAACTGGAAACAGGAATTCTGGGAGTGTGTAGCCATGGGAAAGAGGTATAACACAATATGTTGTCGTTGTTGAGTGCCGTTGAGTCGATTCAGGCCCATGGCAACCCTGTGTGGGATTTCCAAGGAGCAGCTGGTGAGCTTGAACTGCCGACCTTGCAGTTCAAACTGCTTTGCAGTCCGGCACATTAACCCACAGCGCCACACCAGGACTCCGACACAGTATGTAGGAGGAGGGAATCCCGGAGCCATGAGAATCTCTCAGGAGACAGCTCTGGAGGGAGGCGCCTAGTGAGCTCTTCTTTGGTAAGAAAGAGATGATAAAACAAGCTTCACTGGTCACCGACGATCAAATACAGCAGTTCAAATGACAGAAACAATGCTCTTCCTTTTCCTTTCTTTTAATGTGTCACCTGGTATGGTGCTGTAGGATAAGCACTGGACTGCTAACAGCAGAGTTGGCAGTTCAAACCCATTGGCTACTCCTTGGAAACCATTTATAGTAGGAGTGGGAACCTGTTTTCTGCCAAAATTTATAACGTCATTCACAGGCCATACAAATTTATTCAACTTAAAGATTAAAGATTATCTGATCAAACATTTAATTAACTCCCCCCATCCCTCCCCATGGTGTGGTGCTACAGAATAGTGTGCTGAACTGCAAAGTCAGTTTGACCTGCAAGGTTGGCGGTTCAAATCCACCAGTCGCTCCTCGGAAACAAGGTCGCTATGGGTCGGAACCAACTTGACAGCACTCACAACACCACCACGATGGCCGGAACTGCGGTTGCCTTGGCAGGGCCTGAGGGCTGGACATTCCCCACCCCTGCTGGACAGGGTTGCTATAAGTCAGAACCACTGTAAGGCACATTTCAGAAGTCTGATGGTAGTGTTGGTACTGTTACTAGTGACTCACTCAATTCTGACGCACTGGTGGTGTTGTTAAGACAGTTCCAGCTCATTATCTTTTGTCATGTTGTTTGCTGTTAAGTGCCCTGATGGAGTCAGTTCTGCATAGCAACCTTATATAGGGTCCCCTGGGGGCAGAAAGCCTCCTCTTCCGCCCTCTCCAACGTGAGCCCTTTCGGTTCCCAATCCAGTGATTACCCGATGGAGCGAGCCCTGCTCATTGTCTTTAAGGCATATTTACAAACTAAAGATATTTATATGGTTGTTTTTTTTAAACTTTCCAAGTGGTTGCATAATGTTTTATGTCATTTTTTAATTGTTGTTCAGTGCCATCAAGTCAAATCCAACCCATAGTGACTCTGTATAGGGTTTCTGAGGGGCAGCTGGTGAACTTGAACTGCCGACCTTGCAATTCAAAGCAACCCAGCAGTCCAGCGCATTAATCCACAGTACTACACCAAGACTCCTTCATTTATGACAGCTGTTAAGAATTAAAGCATCTACAAACAGATAGGCCGATGGGTATGTTATGGTTAAGTGCCATCAAGCTGGTTCAGACTCATAGCAACCCAGTATAGGGTTTCCAAGGAGCAGCCCAGTTTGAACCACCAACATTGCAGTTCAAACTGACCTTGTGGTCCAGTGCTTACACTACAGCATCATCACATTAGTACACTTACAATATCTTAGTGGTCTTGGGATCAGTATTAAGAAAAAGAACAAACAGTTGCCAGTGAGTGAATTCTGACTTATACCAACCCCCGTGTAACAGAGTAGAACCTCCATAGGGTTTCAGTGGCTGGTTTTAGGAGGCGGATCGCCAGGCCTTTATGCCAAGGCACCTTTATGTGCGCTCAAACCAACAACCTTTCATTTAAAAGCTGAGCACTTAACAATTTGCACCACCCAGGGACACTAGAGGAGTTCTGGTGTGGCGTTGTGGGTTAATGCACCAGACTGCAAAGACCTTTGAACTGCAAGGTCAGTGGTTCAAGCTCACCAGTCATTCCTAGGAAACCCTGTACAGGGTGGCTATGGGTCGGAACTGACTCGATGGCACTTAACAACAAAAGGGACACTAGAATCGGTATATATGTCTCTGAAATTCCAAAACTCATCTTTATGCATTAAGGGATTTTGTTTAGCTTTAAACTCCACCATCTCAAGCATTTTACTATGAAAACTCTCAAACACACAGAAAAGTTACACTTTATAGCGAGCATTCATATACTCATCACCTGGGTTGTATACTTAATATTTAGCACCAGAGCTCCATAGGGTAATCTATCCCTCCCTAACTATCAGTCAGTGCCCGTAGAGCAGGGTTTCTCAGTCTGAGTACTGGTGACATTTGGGCTGGATAATCCTGTGTGGTGGGGACTCTTCTACATGGTAGGGTGGCAGTAACATCCCTGGTCTCTACCCACTAAAAGTCAGTAGCATCCACCTCCCCGCAGTGATGACAAATGTCTTCAGACAATGGCAAATGTTCCCTACCCTAAACCACCCTTCAGGAGCCTTTGCAAATGGTAGGCACTTCGATGTTTGTGAACAAGCTGTGGTGGTGGTTATGTGCTGTGGAGTCGGTTCTGACCCATAGCGACCCTGCATAGGGTTTCCGAGGCTGTAAATCTTTACAGGAGTAGAAAGCCTCATCTTTCTTCCATGGAACGGCTGGTAGTTTCGAAATGCTGACCTTGAGGTTAGCAGCCCATTCGTAATCACTATGCTACCAGAACAAGCTATACTGGGGTATTATCTTGATATTATACAGCCCACATTTATGTGGATGGTGAAGTTTAAAGCTAAAGTAAACTTGAAGTACAACCACTGGTTTGAATGAAAAGCAGGATGTAGGGTCTGTGGCTGCTAGTCCCATGTCTGTTTGTCTAAAGCTGGTAGAGATGGATGTATGGCACAGACGACTCACTAGTATAAGAACCCATGTGCAATCTAGCACTGTGTTGTTGTTAAGTGCCATCAGTCGGTTCTGACTCAATCAACCTCATATAGGGTTTCTGAGGAGCGGCTAGTGGATTTGAACCGCTGACCCTGAGGTTAGCTGTTCAGTGCTTATCCTAAGCATCACGCTAGGACCCAACATTGTAACACAGATGAGACCTGAGGTAACAATTGGATCAATTACCACTAATCCAAAATACTTGTGTCATTTTTTTTTTTCATAAATATGTGATTTTATAAAAACAAGCTTACCTTCACTGCCCAGAAGTCACATGACAACAACAAGATAATCGTCACCATACAGGCAATAAAGCTGCTGCTGAAAAGCTCACAGAGAAGATACACTACAATTGCACTGACGCGGAAGAATAAATGGAAAAATGATGCCACTGGGTGTCTGAAAACCAAACATGAGAAATGCGATTACATTTCACCACGGGTACTAAGGTAAGCATTGCTTAAGTCCTTCTGGACACTTGCTAATGCACACATACATATATGTCTGGGGTCTGCTGAAGATTTTTTGTTTTTCATTTCTCCCAAAGGCACTTAACAGTCAACAATAATGGGTTTAAAGACCTCAAAGCCAGACTCCTACCGCATCGGCCTACCAGTGGGACACAGGTACGTGAGGCAGAGGACATCATCTAGTGGGCGTTTTCTGGCGGGCAGGTGGTAGTGGCAGGGGCTAAGGGCCCGGGCTCAGTGCATTCTGCCCTCCGCCCTCCACCCTCCGCCTCCCAGCTCACTTCTCCTTCCACTCCTGCTTCTGACCCACCTCTCAGATGCTGCAGCTCCCACCCTGCCTGGGCTGCTCCTCATGATCAGGTGGTAGGTCAGCAGCCATGGCTCGGTGCATTCCGCCTTCCACCTCCCAGCTCACATCTCCTTCCACTCCTGCCTCTGCCTGACACCTCAGCTGCTGCTGCTCCCACCTTGCCCATTCGTCCCGCAGCCAGCAGCCCCAGCAAGATGACTACAGGTGGACTCCCATAAAGTTCTAATATGGCATTTGCACAATGTCCAAATCACATAGCATCCTAGGTCACAGCACACATCATGGACACTAAGCAACAAATACCTGGGAATGAAAAATGTAGCTAGGCCAGAGTTTTGTTAAAATAAATGACTTGAGGAAAAAGCAGACTCTTGGACTAGGTCACAGAATACACTCCTAACACTTCAATGGAATATAAGCGTTCACAAAATATTGAAGAAAAACTTTACCAAACACATATTAGTAAGGAAGCTATAGTCAGGATCTGAACCCTTTCTCACATGCCCAGCAATTATGCCACAGAACTAAGTCCTCGGAAACCATAAAGTCACCACCGGCAGAGCACAGAGTTGGGTTGCTTTATAAAAAGCATTTTGAGATACTATTCACATGCCACACAATCCATCCACTTAAATTGATAATTCAGTGGTTTTCATCAGCATGTTCGCAGGATGATGGAACCATCACCTCAATTAACTGGAGAATATTTTCATCACCCCAATGATGAAAAGAAACCCTGGGTTTAAAGAAAAAAAAATTAAAGAAATCCTATACCTATCCAAGTTACTCCCCATGTCCCCCCAGTCAACACCCCAATATTACCTAAGGCTGGGGAAGTTCCTGATGGGGTAACAGGTCCAGTCCTAAGTAATACTGCCTCTATAGATGTCTCTCTACTGGACATCTCCTAGAAACGGGACCATTATGTGGCCTTGTGTGAGCGGTGCCTTTTACTTAGCACAGTTGTTGCCAACGTTCAAAGGATTTTATTTCATGAAATTATTTTCTTTAGAGAGGACTAGAGTCGGAATAGAAAGAAGCATCTGGTATGTTTGGCTCGAAGTTTTCATGTCAGTTTATATAAATGATGCAATTCTGAAATTTGTACAATAAAATCAAAATGTAATATACTTACAAAAATTACAGAAATGATGTTAATATCCTTGGTAAATAGTAGTTAGCATAGACTTAGATACATCGTAGGCATTCAAATAGGATTTGCTGATTTGAAAAATTGGTACTAAGCCAATTTCAATATTCCAGATATAAAAATCAAAAATGACTTGAAGTTGATACTATTTCAATTCCTGGCAACCCCATGGGTTTAGGAGTAGCCCTGTGCTTCCTGTGGCTTACATACACCCAAGGAGAATCTGAAATGTCATCTGTATTTCAGACTAACAATCAATTAGTGATGCACAATATTCACAAGTACACTGTAAGCAATCTGCCTTGAACTCTATCATCTGTCTATAGACAAAACAACATTACAGCATAACAAAACAAACATCTTTTAGAACTCATGTGTGTACCTGATTCTGGACTTTTTTGATCTATTAGTTGTCTCCTCCTCTGCATCAAACAGCGAAACATCTTCAGTGTCATCATTACTGTCCTAAAAAGAAAATTAAATATCCATGAAGCAAAATGAAATTCAACCTTTCCATGTCAGCTAGCTGCACAGCAGCACGCTAGTCAAATGGAAGGAAGACTGAGATGTGGTCACAGGCATTAGGGTTTCAGAACCTAGGAAAGAACATCATGTGCAGTGGTCTTCCCAGTCCAGCACAATCCCCACAGGGTAACTGGAGTGTCTGCTCTCTGCATCCCCAACCCTGAAGGGCTAATTCAAAGAGAAAAGCACTCAGGGAAGTAGTCGATGCTCCTGCAAACGGACATCCATTCCCACTGCCACCTCTCAAGTCATAGAGAACGCTGAGGCCACCGTTGCTCCCATGACCCCATCTCACAACTTCTTCTTCCCTGTCAAGGCCAAACCACCTATTTGTGCTTGAGATTCCTTCTCTTCCTGCCTCCTCATGGGCTTGTTCCATCCGTTTTCCTTTTACTTACTCTTTGTATTTTCCTGTCTTCCTACTGGACCTTTCAAATTAGCAGACAAGCATCTTTGAGTGTCACTTGCTGGTCAAAAAATACAAGGGGACTTCAAACACTCCATGGAAAAATGGAAAAGATAACGGAATCTTTCCACAAAAGTGTTGAAATTCCTTCGTATATTTAGAAGCTTTGAGCCTATGTCTCCTTTCTGGCTACCAGCCCATAGCATGCCTCCCTTTCCCCGGCAGGCGTCTAAGAGTGGGCCACTCCTCAATTCACTACAGCTCACCTTCAGCTTCAAACACAACAGTGGAATGGCCCCTTCTAACTTTCTGACCCACACACTACAAGTAAGTGGAGTCCAACTCAAAGTCACCCATTGTCATTATTGTTGTTAAGTGCCATTGAGTCAGTTCCAACTCTAGCGACCCTGCATAGGGCTTCCGAGGAGTGGCTGGTGGATTTAAACCACCAATCTTGAGGCTGGCAGTTCAGTGCTTATCCTACAGCACCACACCAGGATTCCTAGTGACCCTATAGAGTACAATACATCTGCTCCCTAGGGTTTCCAAGACTACAAATCTTTACCAAGGCAGCTAGTCTCATCTTGAGGAGTGGCTGATGGGTTTGAATTGCTGACCGTGCAGCCTAACACACTGGACCACCAAGGTTCCTTCTGATTTTATTGTTGTTGTTGTTGTTAAGTACCGTGGAGTCAGTTCTGACATAGTGACCCTGCACAGGGTTTCCGGGGCTGCAAATCTTTATTGGAGCAGAAAGCCTGTAGTTGCAAACTGCTGACCTTGAGGTTAGCAGCCCGATTCGTATCCCCTACACTCCCATGGACCAGCTTCCTTGCCTTTTATCTCTGCTCTCAGCCCTCTTGCACCCTCCCTCTCCTCCATCCATGTGGTCTCAACATGGAAATCAAAGTCAGTCACCAGCTCAATGTTTTCACTGGCTCCCCTACACGTATACGGTGAACTTTAACTTCACAAACCACCTGTGAGATTTCATAACTTGGTATGTTTCAGCTCAATTGTTACTCTGAAAACACTCTTTCCTATCTTTCTTTCAGGTGTTATCTATACCCAGAGAGCTCTTCCTTTCTCTATCTCCCACCTAGCTCACCAAAGAAAACACAAAACCATTCTGCAAATTTCAGCTCAAACACTGAACGGGTTAAGAAACTGGCCCTGAAACCCACAGGCACATTTTTCTCATGTTCCCACAATACTCACACAAAGTATTTCAGGATATTTCCAATGCAAGTCTTATTCCCTCTACTCTGTTCTAGACTCTAAAATTATTGGAGGGAAAGTCTATCTTTGTTATGTAGTAAGTCCAAACAAAGCAACTGGCCAAGGAGTATAATACTTATTCAAAAGCATGAAATAAACAGAGACAATTACCTACAATATGAGGGGGCTCCAAAAAGTTATGGGAAAATTCCCTTATCTTTTAATTCCATTTTTCTATAAACTTTTTGAAGACCCCACCCAGTACAGTGCCAATTACAATCAGTGCCTGGAGAAATCGGAGCAAATGGAAGCACAGAGGAAGAAAAGAATTGTTAGAGCAAGGTCTACTGCCCATTCTAGTCCCCTGACTCAAAACTAAAAGCAAACAAAACTCACTACCCATGAAGTTATCTCTGACTCAGAAGGGTTTCCAAGGCTGTAAATCTTTACAGAAGCAGAAAGCCTCATCTCTTTCTTGCAAAGAGCCTGATGGGTTAGCAGTTCAATGCTTACTCTACTCAATAGGTATATTTCTTAAAGTACAGGAAGCATGTATAAAGCATGACCAAGTGGCCCACAAAATACGTGAAAAAGAGCTGGGATCGGAGCTAAGACTCAATTAGCTAAGATAAAATGGATTTAGACCTACAAGACTAATGGTTCTCAGTGTTATATACACTGGAACCAGCCGGGGTGCTTAAAAAGCCAACCTGATGCCAAACAACAAAATACTGATGCAGAAGTCCCACCCCCAGAGGCTCTGATAGAATTGATCTGGGGTGAGGCCTGGGCATCTGGATTTTTTATAGTTTCCCAAGTATGCAGCCATGGCTGAGAACCACTGAATAAAAACCTGTGGTCTTCCATTCTCGACCTCAACAGTTCAATCTCCACCCAGCGGCACATTTTTACATTCGATCCTATCATTCTTCTACTTAAAATCCCCAGTACTCTGACTGAGGAGCTCTGGTAGCGTAGTGGTTACAAGTCGGGCTGCCAACCTCAAGGTCAGCAGTTCGAAACTGTCACCAGTTCAAAGATGAGACATTCTGCTCCCATAAAGATTTACAGCCTCGGAAACCCTGTGCAGCATCACTGAGTCGGAGGCGACTCCATGGTACTTAACAACAACACTCTTGAGAAGCAGGCTCCTCATGACCTGTCATGATCTGATTCACTCCCACCTCCAGGACCTTATCTCAGTCACTTCCCCTTTATAAACTAAGCTCCAGCCAGACTCACTCATCTATGCCAAGAAATTTGGAAGACAGCTGATCGGAACAGATCCGTATTTGTGCCCATTCCAAAGAGAAGTGACCCAAAGGAATGTGGAAATCATCGGGCGATATCATTAATATCACGTGCAAGCAAAATTTTGCTAAAGGTAATTTTAAAACGACTGCAGCAGTACATGGACAGGGAACTGCCAGAGGTTCAAGCCAGATTTAGAAGAGGACGTGGAACGCTGGCGTCAGATGGCTCTTGGATGAAAGCAGAGAATACCAGAAAGATGTTTACCTGTGCTTTATTGACTATGAAAAGGCTTTCATCTGTGTGGATCATGACAATCTATGGACAACATTGTGGAGAATGAGTATTCCTGAACCCTTAACTGTGCCCTCGAGGAACCTGTACATGGACCAAGAGGCAGTTCGAACAGAGCAAGGAACACGGAATGGCTTAAAATTAGGGAAGGTGTGTGCCAGGGTTGCATTCTTTCACCATACTTACTCTGTACACTGAGCAAATAATTCAAGAAACTGGATTATATGAAAAACATGGCAACAGGATTGGAGGAAGACTCTAACAACCTGTGATATGTAGATGATAACAACCTTGCTTGCTGAAAGTGAAGAGGACTTAAAATACTTCTTGATTTAAGATCAAAGACCACAGCTTTCAGGTATGGGATATAGCTCAATGTCAATAAAACAAAAATCCTCAGTGGGCCAATAAATAATATCAAGAAAAATGGAGAAAAGATTGAAGCAAAGACTTCATTTTGCTCAGATCAACCATCAACACTCATGGAAGCAGCAGTCAAATCTGCTGCACAAGACCTCTTTAAAGTGTTCAAGAGCAAAGGTGTCAGTTTAAAGACTAAGGAGCACCTTACCAAAGCAATGGTATTTCAGTGAATTAAGAGGACTGTGTAAGAATTGATAGCATAGTGGTTACGAATTAGGCTGCTAACCTCAGGGTCAGCAGTTCGAAACTACCAGCCGCTCCATGGGAGAAAGATGAGGTTTTCTGCTCCATAAAGAGTTACAGCCTCAGAAACCCTGTGCAGGGTCGCTATGGGTCAGAACCGACTCCACAGCACAGAACAACAACATAAGAATTGATGCATTTGAGTTATGGTATTGGAGGAGAATATTAAAAGTACCATGGACTGCCAAAAGACCAAACAAATCAGTAATCAATTAAGTACAGCCAGAAGGCTTAGAAGCCAGGATAGTGAGACGGCCCCTCTCATACTTTAGATATATTATCAGGAGGGACCAGTTTCTGGCGAAGGGTATCATGTGAAAAAGAGGAAGACTTCCAATGAGACGGATTGGCACAGTGGCATCAACATTGGGTTCAAATGTAGCAAGGACTGTGAACTTGGCGCGGGAATGGGCAGTGTTTCACTCTGTTGTGCAAAAGGTTACTATGAGTCTGTGCAGACTTAATGGCAAAAACCACCACCAACAGACTAAGTTCCTTAGCAAG
Organism: Chrysochloris asiatica; assembly: GCF_000296735.1. Classification (NCBI taxonomy): domain Eukaryota; kingdom Metazoa; phylum Chordata; class Mammalia; order Afrosoricida; family Chrysochloridae; genus Chrysochloris; species Chrysochloris asiatica. The sequence goes on from NW_006408970.1 coordinate 1,165,746, forward strand.
TCAAACATGTGTCCCACTGTTTGAACGCACATAATCCATTCTACCTAGAAGCTTATCTTTTATCCTCATCTATGGGCAGTTCAAACCCTTGCAAAAGCTATGTTGTTGTAAAGTGCCGTGGAGTCGGTTCTGACCCATAGCGACCCTGAACAGGGTTTCCGAGGCTGTAAATCTTTACGGGAGCAGAAAGCCTCATCTTTCTCCCATGGAACCGCTGGTAGTTTCGAACTGCTGACCTTGTGGTTTGCAGCCCGATTCATAACCTACGCTAAAAAGCTATACAGGGTCACAATTAGTCGGAACCTACTGGACAGCACTTATTAGCAAACACAACAGGAATCCTGGTGTGGTGTTGTAGAATAAGCACTGGACTGCAGAACCACAAGGTTGGCAGTTCAAACCTACCAGCCACTCCTTGGACACAGTAAACAGAGTCACTGTGAGACAGAACCAACTTGGCGGCACTTAACAACAACAACATGAAAGACTAGCTATTTTCATTTATTCAGTAAGTAAGAAGTGCCTACTCTACCAGGTACTGTTGTCAATGGGTAGTCAGAAATAAAACACAAACAGATCTGGGTCCATGAAGCTACATTTACAGAGATGGGGAAAACTGTGGGCCCAACAGATTAGGGAGGAAAATCAGGAATTTGGTTTTAGACATGGAAATTCAAGATGCTAGTAAAAGCACTTCTTTCATAAAATGTTTGGGGACAAGGCAGGCAAGAGCAGGGTTGGCAGAGGAAAGATGAAGGTAGCAGGAGACAGGAAGGAGAGCACTGTTAAAAGAAATAAGAGATAAATAATGTTGGTTCTGTGGGATAATGAACAGGACAGCAAGGTTGCTTTGAACTGCTATGTTGGCAGTTCAAACTCACCAGCCACTCCTCAGAAACCCCATACAGCATCGCTATGAATCGGAAGGAGCTCTGGTAGCGTAGTGGTTAC
>NW_006408970.1:1166823-1168677 GCF_000296735.1 Chrysochloris asiatica
TGACAGCCTCGGAAACCCTGCACGGGGTCACTATGAGTCGATTCCGACTCCACGGCACATAACCACCACCACCATGAGTCGGGAACAACTCAAAGGCACTTAACAGCACTGTTAATTGACTTCCTTGAAGGGGATTACACTCATTGTAATGAAGCAAAGACTCAGATTTGCTGAATGTTAAAACTGATGATAAAACGGGAAAACTCTACTATAGGGTCGGTAAGAGTCGGTTTAAGGAGCTCTGTCTGGTAGTGTAGTGGTTTGAATCGGGCTGTGAACCTCAGGTTCAGCAGTTTGAAACTACCAGCTGTTCCGCGGGAGAAAGATGAGGCTTTCTGCTCTCATGAAGATTTACAGACTCAGAAACCCTGTACAAGATCGCTATGAGTCGGAACCGACTCCACGGCACATAACAACAACAAATGAGTCGGTTTACTCGATGGCACTTAACAGTATAGTTAACAGCTGTATCCCAAGATGTAGTAAGTCAAAGCAATCCCTCAATGAATCGTGAAATTTAAGACTGAGGATACTGTAGCTGCAAGTATAGTACGATCAGCAAGTACTTTTTTTATTACAAAGAGATTATTAAATTTCCACTCACTGCGCAGTAGTGGGCTGCTAACTAAAAGGTCTGAGGTTTGAACCTGTATGGGGCGGCTTTAATCTGTCCAGTAGGGTCGCTATACCGCGGAATTGACTCCACAGCAGAGCGTTTGGTCTTTTGAATCTCTGGCCCTAAATGTTAAGTGCCTAAATATGAAACTATAGTTAACTTGAAGGGCACAAACGTAATCATCTTAAAAGAACATTGCTGCTGTTGGTAAGTGCCTGCTTCCGAAGACAGCGACCCAGTATAGGATTTCCAGAGAGCGGCCGGTGGATTTGAACCGCCGACATCACGACCAATGTTAGTTTGGTAGTGTCTAACTGGAATGCAAGGCTCGCCGCGCGTCCCTAGGTCCAGGCAAGGGGCTGAGAGAGGACAACAGCGCTTTATCCCGCCCACCTGCGAATGCGGTAACGAACCGAACACCCACAGAGCTTTTCTGCAACCAGCTAGAAATCCCATCCAGCGCCACGCGTGTGTTTACAGTTCACCCGCAGGGCAGCCGGGAGACCAATGCACACACGGGGGTGCCCCGTGAGGCCCCCTCAGACAACTGCCCACGGTACCCTCAGGCCTTCCCCAATCCAGACTGCCAGTCCTCCAGACCCAACGCCCGCCAGGACTCCGACTCGCGCGTAAAGCACACTGCTGACAGAGACCCTAAGGCCGCCATCCGCTCCCGGCCCCCATAGCGCCTCACCTGCTGCAACATGGCGGCCCTGCGCCAACCCCACTTCCGGGCAGCCACGTCAGCGCGTCCCGGCTTCGGAGCCGGCACAGGCCAGTACTGGGCAAAGTACAAACGCCACGCCTTCCCCACTTCCGCTTTGAGGCCCTCGCAGGAGGATTAACTCCAAGTGCGGGTCGCGCCTGAAGGATCCATAGAAAGGAAAACAAATAAAGTATGGCGTGGCTCGCCGGGGGCGTGGCTCGCCGGGGGCGTGGTTCGTCGGGGCGTGGTTCGTCGGGGGCGTGGCTCGTCAGGGGCGGGAATTAGGCAAATTTGCTCACAAGACCTTTTTGAAGTGTTGAAGAGCAAACATGTCAGCTTGAGGACTAAGGAGCGCCTGACCCAAGCCATGGAATTTTCAAAAACCTCATATGCATGTGAAAGCTGGACATTAATAAGGAAGACTGTAGAAGAATTGATGCTTTTGAGTTATGGTGTTGGAGGAGAATATTGAAAGTACCATGAGCTACCAAAAGAACCAACAGATCTGTGTTGGAAGAAGTGCAGCCAGAGT
>NW_006408970.1:1169877-1171805 GCF_000296735.1 Chrysochloris asiatica
AGCCCGATTTGTAACCACTACACTACCAGAGCTCCTTATAGTAGGCTTCATTCTTCTATACCTGACACCACTCCTTTAAAGGTCTAAGCAGAAATCTCAATGCACTCACTATTGGTGACCCTTTTCATAAAGAGGATGAATCTGTTCAATTCTCTTCCATAAGAGTTAGCTGTGAGATAGAGAAGAATACAAAACTTCCTCCTATGCAATAGCTCAAATCCATGGTGGCCATCTCTCCCTTAAGATTCTCACCTCACGAAGTTTCACCGAAATTCCAGGCAAAATTACTATGGAACTCTAAGGCATAATTCTGATATGTCTATCACTTCATTTGCTGGAACAGAATTCTCATTACATTAAGTTGGTAATGAGTGGTATCAAATTTCTACTGGCCACCTCTCCCTCCTTCCTCCAACCCAAGTCTCATTGAATGGTTCTCAGTGGTCGTACACACCTACCAATCCCTCCAGCCTCCCTCTGTTTTCTCACTTTGATAATAGCAATTCTTAGATTTATAGGAAGATAATTAGAAGTTCTCACAATTTCCAGTCTAAACAAAGCAGAAGGCCAAACCCCAACATCCACTTGATTTTGTGTTTATTGTAATTCCCCAAGCCTAGTTCAGATAAATGTGTTTTGTCCAAGTTCAGGGGCTGCTATTTTCCCTTGCTTCTTGTAATCATCTATAGGCAGGCCTTTGATTTTCCTGAGCCAGGCCGTTTTGCTGGCTTTTTCTGGATCGACTACCACGGTGGGTTCACTTGCCTGATATTCCTTCATCTTGGCTTCCCTGTACTCTTTCTCCTCCTTCGTAGTCAACAGCCTGAACCCCGTGTTCATTCTAAAGGGATTGAGGGCTGTGTAGAAGTGAGGCCGTTCTTTTTTGAGAGACTGGGTCACTGTGTCCACTCGTGGAGCAGCCATGCGGTTCTGTCTGATGACGTGCATGCTGGTCAAGTGGCCAGCACTGCGCGCTGCCCCTTCAAGACAGCTGGGCACTCGGTCTTTGCCTTTGAAGCTGCCAGAGAGCCTGGGGCGGATAATCATAGGCTGGGGTATGGTGGACTGAATTCTGGAACTGTGCAAAGAATTCTTGAGAATGGGCTTCAGTTTCTGTATTTCTAGCGGCACGGTAGTTTTTTTCACTCCTGTGGTGGGGTTGCTGGTCCTCAACTCTTCAACGGCATGCTGGAGTGATTTTCCTTTGAAACTCAGAAACTTCCTCGAATGGGAGATGGAAGGACCCTGGGCATCAATGACTTGGGCTTTGGGTCTCCCAGGATAAGCAAATGACCCTGAGCTGTGGGCTTGCTGCAGGGCATTGACAGTCAGGAGTAATTGGTCAGATAACCTAGGGGCATGCCAACCTTTAATGTTTGAGCAGCGGGTCAAGTCTATAGGAGTTTCCAGTTGTTTTCTTTTTTTCTGTACTTTCCCCACATCATCTGCTTCTGCAAAAGTAGGAGACAAAAATAAGTCAGACTTCTAGGAAAAAGAGCAAGTAATTATGTATAAAAATTAAAACTATTCTTACACTATGCAAACTGAGATCTTGGCGGCTCAACAGCCATGCCATCTGTAGGCAAACATCCCCTGTGTCTACAAATGCTGACACTTAACAGGTTTGTTAAGAAACATGCTGGTGTTTTTATATGCAAGTGTGAATTAGCCTGTAGATGCACCGGAAGGAAACATGGGTTCTCTCAAAGCTTCACACATTGTTGAAACTTTGCTTTGACCTTCATTCCTCCTATGATGTGTCTTATGAACTTCAAGTAACAAACCTACTTTTTTGGTTCTTGAGAATTGTGGTGCTTATTAAAGTTATTTTCATAGAACAACTATAAAAATTAAAATGAAGGAAATGATATCTCCTGGTCAAAAACAAGAACGCATCCTGGTGGCGCACTATAGGATAAGCAGAGTCC
>NW_006408970.1:1195016-1204596 GCF_000296735.1 Chrysochloris asiatica
AAAATACGATCCAACAATATGTGTTGACAAGAACTTTAGATTCCAAGACACAAATAGGTTGAAAGTAAAATAAGGCAAAGAGATATTTCATGCAAAGAGTTACCAAAGGAGAGCCTGGGTGGTTGTACTATTATCAGACAAAATAGACTTTTAGACAGAATTGCTACTAGAGACATAAAGGCCATTATAAAATGAATATTGTCGTTAAGTGACATCGAGTTGGTTCCAACTCATAGAAAGCTGCATTGGGTTTCCAAGACTTTGAATCTTCATGGGAGCCGAAAGTCTCTTCTTTGTTCCTGTAGAGTGGCTGGTGGGCTCAAACCATGGACCTTGTGGTTCACAGTCCAGTGCTTATCATATGGAGCCACTATGCTCCCTATATATAATGGCAAAGGGGTATAAGTCCATCCAGAAGATATAACAATTATAGATACATATGCATCCATTGATAGAGCCCCAATATATTTGAAGTAAGATCTGACAGTATTAAAGGGCGAAACAGATGACTCAACAACCATAGTTGGTGATTTTAACACTCCCTTTAAACAGTGGACAAGTCAGTCAGAGAGAGGATCAGTGAGGAAATAGAAGGTGTGAACATTATAAGTCAATTAGACCTAACAGACGCACTCAGAGCAGTCCACTTAACAAGAGTAGAGTACACATTCTTCTCACGTGCACATGGAACATTCTCCAACATAGAGCATGCATCATGCCACCAAACAAGTCTTAATAAATTTCAACGCTTGAAATCATTCTGACCACAATTAAATTAAATTAGAATTGGTAACAAAAGAAAATTGGGAACTTCATAAGTATGTGCAAATTAAACAACACACTCCTAAATAATCATGGGTCGCAGAAAACACAGAATGTAAATAGTAAGATACTTTAAGATGAAAACACAGCATACCAGAACCGATGGGGTATAATGAAAGCAGTAATCAGAGGGAAATTTACTTCAGATGCTTATATTATACAAAAGGTCTTCAAGCAATAGACTTTCACTTTAAGAAACTAGAAAATAAGTGTCTAACCTAAATCAAGTGTTGTTGTTGCTGTAGTTAAGTGCTGTCAAGTCTGTTTCAATTCATATATAGGGTTCCCCTGTACAGAGTTTCCAAGAAGCAGCTGGTGAGTTTGAACTGCCAACTTTGCAGTTCAAACCAGCTTTGCAGTCCAGAGAATTAACCCACAGCACCACACACCAGGACTCCAAATCAAGTATAAAGACCTAATAAAGAGTGGAAATAAGTGAAATGGAGACTAGAAAAATCATACTGGAAATCAACAAAACCAAAAGCCAGGTATTTGAAAAGGTCAACAAACCTTTTAGATAAACCGACAAATGTTTAGCTAAAATGATGAAAAAATAAAGGATTCAAATTACTAAAATCAGAAATGAAACAGAGAACATTATTATTGACTTTACAGACATATAAAGGTTTATATTTATAAGGGAATAAAAAGAACAACTGCATATCAGCAAGTTAGGAAATCTAGATGAAGCAGACAGATTCCTAGAAACATACAGAAGCAATAGAAAATCTAAACAAACCTCTAACACGCAAAGAGATTGAGTTAATAATAAAAAAATAAATAAAAATCAAAGACTAGGACCACAAGGTTTCATTGGTGACTTCTACAAAAAGTTTAAACAAGTAACACCAATTTTTCTCAAATTCTTATAAAAATGAGAGGTGAACACTTCCTAACTCTTTCTGTGAGGTCAAGACACCACAGACAAAGACATCATAAGAAAACTATTGACCATTACGTTTTATGAATATAAATATAAAAAATCTTCAACAAAATGCTAGCAAGCTGAATTTAAAAATGTATATAAGAAAGAGTATACACTATGACCAAGCAGCCCAGGAATGCAAAAGTCAATTCATGAAATATACCACATAATAGGATAAAAAGCAAAAGCCACATAATCATCTCAATAGTTGCAGAAAAGCTTTTAGCAAAATACAATAGTCTTTCATGATTTAAAAAAAAAAAAACAAAACCACTCTCAACAAACTAGGAATAGAAGGGAATTTCCTCAACTTAATTAAAGACATCTATAAAAACTCCACAAGGAGCTCTGGTAGCATTGTTGTTGTTGTTGTTCTGTGCCATGGAGTCGATTCCAACTCATAGCAACCCTGAACAGGGTTTCCAAGGCTGTAAATCTTTACTGGAGCAGAAAGCCTCATCTTTCTCCAGCGGAACAGCTGGTAGTTTCAAACTGCTGACCTTGCGGTTCGCAGCCTGATTTGTAACCACTACACTATCAGAGCTTCAAACCAACTTTGCAGTCCAGGGCATTAACCCACAGCACCATGCCAGGACTCCCCTTCTACACTAACAATGAATAATTTTTAAATAAATCAAGAAAAGAATTCCATTTACAAATAGTATAGAAAAGAATACTTCAAAATAAATTTTTACTAATTAAGTGTAAGACTTTTATACTGAAAATCACAAAAAAAAAATTGTTGAAAAAATTTTTTGTGCACAATTAGTATTTGTCTCCTTTATCTCACATTAGGAACACCCCTCAGATATTCCCAACCACAAAGTTTCTCTATCAGCTTCCTTATTCATTCCTGGGTTGGGCACCTGCTGTATGGGTTGGTTAGCTTCTGATGACTTGGCAGGGGCTTCTTTGAAACTTGTTGTGAGGCAGATCTTGTGGAGGTGAGGGTGTGAAGGGCAGATGTGAGGGACCCTAGAGCAAACGTGCTAAGATGGGGACCAACACACATTCTTCTATTCTCCCTACACTGCCTTGGTTCCAAGATGTTATTTATTTTCTTTTCTTTTTTCCTTGTTATTGTGAATTGAATGAAGGTTTACAGAACAGATCATCAGCTTTACAATCAACAAACCATATAGTCAATGATTGCATTCCCCTCAGTGTAACATCACTTAGCTCACTTCCTCCCTGAGATTCTTGTTTCCATGCTACTTTCTTTCCCAACCCTTCTGACTTTTTTCCTTAGGTAAATGCTGACCATTCCATTGTGTGGATACATCATTAGTGTTGGGCCCCCTGTCTCTCTGTTACTTAATTGAAAATTGAGCCATGAGAATGAGTTCAGTTCCAGACCTGAAGAGTGACAGAAGGCCATAGTCTTGGCTTCCTCCAGTCTCTTTCTGACCAGTAAGCCTGGTCTTGTGTGTGTGTGTGTGTTTTATGATTGTGAGTTTGGGTCTGCAAAGCCAAGACCTTTTAATATGATTCCTATAGCTGGGCACCATCTAGTTCTTCTGGTCTCAGGGTCATGAAGACTGATGTTCACTTGTTCCATTAGTCCACTGAACTAATTGATCCCAAGTGTCTTAAATTTTCATCACTTTTCTTTCCTCCAAGAAGGGAGAGACCAAAAGTTGCATCTTAGATGGCTGGCTGCTCATGCATTTTTAAGATCCCAGTCACTGCTCATAAAAGTAAGCACATTGTCTTTGAGGACAATACTATGCAAACTTACCATATCCCCCAAGACTGTGATCCTGAGTCCCTAAGCCCAGCAACTCATTTCCTCAAGGTATTTGGCAATGTTAAAGAAGTTTTCATAATTTTTCCCCTTGTATGCTCCACTACATTCTAGGATATGTTTACAGCATAGGTAAATACCCATGTACAAATATCCTTCATCAAAACTTTATGTATTTGTAGTATACTCCCAGTCTCCTTCCTATATCCATTCAGGTTGTGTATCTGTCCATGTATCCACCCATAGATCACTGTTAATGCAGAATTGTATATATAACAGTATTCAGCTCTAGTTCTCTTAACTCCTGTGCTCCTCCCAGTATCTTCCCATGCCTTCATCATTCTTCTGCCAGTCTCCATCACCCAAGTTAGCACATGTCTACCCTCTAACTAGAGGCCTGGTGTGGCACTGTAGGATAAGCACTGGACTGCCAACCACAAGGATGGCAGTTCAAATCCACCAGCTGCTCCTCAGAAATCCTATGCAGGATCACTATGAGTTGGAACCTACTCAAAGGCACTTAACAACAAAACAACCCTCTGTCCAGTGAAATACTCTCTCCCTTCCCCCCATTAACAGACCTAAATAAATTTTGTTGCTGTTGTTAAGTGCTGTTGAGTTGGTTCTGATTCATAGCAACCCTGTGTAGGGTTTCCGAGGAACGGCTGGTGAGTTTGAACCTACCTTACAATTCAAACTTACCTTGCAGTACAGTGATTATCCTACAGCACCATACCAGGACTCCAAAAGACCTAAATAAAGGTGAAAATACCCTATAGGCATGAGTTGTTAAGAGTTATTATTATTGAAATGATTGTTGTTGTTGTTAAGTGATGCCTAGTCAGTTCAGACGTATAGCAGCCCTATATAGGGTTTCTAAGGAGCAGCTGGTGTGTTTGAACCATAGACCTTGGAGTGAACAGTCCAGTGCTTATTCTATAGCACCATACCAGGACTCCATTAAGATGATGCTGTTGGTGGTGGTGGTGGTGTTATTAAGTGCTGTCTAGTCAGTTCCAACCCTAGCGACCCTGTAGAGGATTTCTGAAGAACAGCTGGTGGGTTTGAACTGCAGACCTTGCAGTTCAAATGACCTTACAGTCCAGTGCATTATCCTGCAGTGTCACACCAGAACTCCATTAAGATGATAATGATCCCTAAATTAACCTACAGATTCAAGGCACACACTATCAGAATCCAAGCTGAAGTCTTTGTAGAAATTGACAAGCTGATTCTAAAACTCATATGGAGTTTCCAGGGATCCACAATAGCCAAAATAATCCTGAAAAACAAGGATAAAATAGGAGGAAGCAGTCCTTTCAGTTCCATACAGAAAGCAATGGTGATCAAGACAGTCTGACACAGGCACAAGGAGAGACGTACAGTTTCACAGGATAGAACTGAAGTGCCAGAAATAAACCCACTTTCCCCATCTATGGTTAACTGACGCTCAACAAGGATGCCAAGACCATTCAGTAGAAGAAAGAATTGTCTTTGCAGCAAATGGTGCTGAGACAACTGGACGTCCACATGTAAGCGAATGAAACTGTATGTACTTCAACCACATATGAAACCTAACCCAAAATGGACCAAAGACCTAAATGTAAGACCTAAAGCCATAAAATTCTTAGGAGGAAGCCTAAGTATAGATCATCATCTCCAATTTACTCAGTGATTTCTTAGATTTAATATCTAATGAGCAAGCAATTAAAAAAAAAAAGATTAGATTTTATCAAAATTTAAAATCTTACACACCAAGGACACTAACCACACAATTGAAAACAACATATAGAACAACATGAATTATTTGAAATTCATGTATTTGATAAGAGTCTAGTTTCCAAAATAATATATAGAATTTGTACCATGGAACAACATAAAGACAAATGTTCCAACCAATACAAATGGCCAACCAGCACCTGGAAATGTCTTTAGTGTGATTAATCACCAGGGAAATGCATACCAAAACCCCCAGAAGAGACCACTAGTGGATATAATGACCATCATGACCATTGTCATTAAATGTCACACAGTCAGTTCCAACTCATACAGAGATCATGTAGAGGGTTTCCAAGGCTTTAAATCTTTTAGGGAGCAGAAAACCTCATCTTTCTCGAATCACGGATGAACTTTTCTTTAAAAGAAAAATAAGTAACAAGTATTGTCATGTTGTGGAGAAATTGGAACATTCGTACATTGCTGGTGGGGATGTAAAATGATGCAGCTGCTTTGGAATGCAGTTTGGTAGTTTCTCAAGAAGTTAAACAGACAATTACCATTTTGTTGGTGGTGCTGAGCGCCGTCAAGCAAGTTCTGACTCATAACGACCTTGTATTCGGTTTCTGAGGAGAGGCTGGCGAATTTGAACTGCCGACCTGTGATTAGCAGTCCAGTGCTTATCCCACAGTGTCACACCAGGATAAGAGGACTCCACAATTCCACTACTGTGTATGTGCACAAAAGAATCGAAAACAAGAGCTCAAACAAAAACTTGTACTAGGGTTTTAATAGCGGTGGTATGGTGCTGTGGGTTAACGTACTGGACAGCAAAGTCATTTGAACAACAAAGTTGGCAGTTCAAGCTCATCAGCTGCTTCTCAGAAACCCTACACAGGGGTCGCTATGGGTCAGAACCAACTTGACAGCACTTCACAACAACAATACTTCCAATAGACAAAAGGTGGGACATACTATCCATCAACGGATGAATGGATGAACAGTTACAGAACTATATAATGGAACATTATTGAAGCATAAACAGGATATATGTTACATATATGTGTTACTATGTGGGTAAATCTTGAAAACATTTGTTAAATAGAAGAAACCATACACAAAAGGTTACATAGTCCATGATCCCATTTATATGAACCATCCAGAATAGACCAATCAATAGAGACAGAGCATAGATTCATAGTTGTCAGGGGACGTGGAAAGGAGGAATGGAAGTGGCACTTAACAGGTACAAAGTTTCTTTTTTGGGTGATAGAAATGTTCTGGAATTAGATGGTGGGGACAGTTACACAATACTTCTGATGTACTAAAAACCATTGAATTGTACATTTTAAGATGGCAAATTTTATTTTACATAATTCAATAAACTGCATAAAACATCCGACTATAATACCAGCTATAATAAAAAAAATTGAATAAAGGTGTTTGAAAAAAAAAAATAGACACTGCCTTCCCAAGGACTACTCTCCTTGTCAGCCCTATTTTTCCTCATTTATATCACTTCTTTCCCACACTATAGGCCAAATATCTTAATTTTGGTTTCAAAAATATACGCTCAAGAAAACAGAAGAAAGATGCCTTTCCCCAGCCCTTCTTATACCAAAGAAAAAACAGCAACTACATCTGTTGTCTATCTATGTCATATCCAAACCAAAGATAGGTATCAGCCAATCAGTAGAATTCTCCAGGAAGGCAATGTAATGATTAGTCCTCAGTACCTGCCAAGTCTAAATAGTTTTGAGCACTTGCACATCCACAGTACTACTACAGTGGAGACCTGGTGTGGCACTGTGGGTTAATGTGCCAGACTGCAAAGCCATTTGAACTTCCAGGTCGGTGGTTCAAGCTCACCAGCAGTTTCTCGGAAACCCTATACAGGGTCACTATGGGTCAGAACTGACTCAACAGCACTTAACAACAACTACGGGGGCGGGGGGGGAACACATACAATCAAAAGCAGTGGCAATGGCCTTCAGATGCCTATAGATTTTCTGAGAGTGTGCAAGTTATCAAGAATGAAGATTAATTATTTATTGGGGTTGTCCTCCAGTAAGAGTTGTTTGAGAAAGTCACATAGCAGAGCTTACTTATCTATATCAAGTAATTGAAAGACAGCTACCTGGTCATCCCACAGAAAGAACTTTATATCTGTCCTGATATAAAAGAAAGGCAAACAGACTGCAGAAATTACCAAGCAATATCATTAGTACCATATGGGAACAAAATTTAGCTGACGATAATTCCAACATGACTGCAATCATACATTGACAAAAAACTGCCAGAAATTGAAGCTGGGTTCAGAAGAGGACACGAAATAGGAGATAGCGTTATTGTTGGCCAGATGGATCTTGGACGTTTACCTGTGTTTCACCAACTGTGGTAAGGCATGTCACCATGTGGATCATAACAAGTTATGAGGAACATTATGAAGAATGGGAATTCTAGAACACTTAATTGTACTCACGCAGAGTCCCTCCATGGATAAGAGGTCGTCTTTCGGACAGAGTGAGAGGCTACGACATGTTTCAAAACTGAAAAAGGTGTACATCAAGGTTGTATCTTTTCACCTTCTTTATTCAATTTGCACGCTGAACAAACAGTTAGAGAAACTGGGCTGTATGATGAAGGGCACAGCATCAGGATTGAAAGAGAACTCATTAAGAATTTGCAATCTGCAGATACCACAACCTTGCTTTTGAGCACAACTGAAAATGCAGATGTTTTGAAGCATGTACTGATGAAGGCCAAAGACGGCAGCCTTTGGTGTGGATCACCCCTGAATGTAAAGAAAACAAACATCTTCACAACTGATATGATAAACAACATCATGAGAAATAGAGGAAAAACAGAAGTTGTCAAGGATTTCACTCCTGGATCAACAACCAATACCCATGCAAGCAGCAGTCAAGACATACTGCATTAGGCAAATCTGCTGCAAAAGACCTCCTTAAAGATTCAAAAAGCAAAGATGACAAAGGTGTGCCTGACCCAAGCCATGTCTTTTTATGTGAAATCTGGACAAAGGAGAAGAAAGACAGATGAAGAATTAATGCATTCAAACTGTGGTGTTGAAAAAAGATGTTTGAATATACCATGGTCGGCTTCACCATGGACTGCCTAAGATTGAACAAACCAATCTTAGAAGTTGTACAGCCAGAACTGTTGACTAGCTTCTACAGTAACATCATCAGGAATTACTAGAGCAGGACATCATGTTTGATAAAGTAGAGGGTCAGCAAAAAGAAGGAAGTCCTCAGTGAGGTGGACTGACACAATCGCTATAACAATGTACTCAAACCTACTAACAATCCTGAAGATGGTGCAGAAACAGGAAATGTTTCATTCTGTGATATGTTGAATGGAAACCAACTGGACAACAGCTAACAACCACATGGACTGACAACCAAACTGCTGGGTTTGACAGGAACAAATAATTTTCTAATAACTAATGTAAGGCCTACCTAATCATGTTTGGAAGGCTTGAAAAACTTAGAGTTACAATTTTTTAGATGGCATCATTATGTATGACTCCCTCTTTGAGGTCAAGATTCAATAATCTAGCTGACTAGCTAAGAGTCTTCATTGATAATCACTGTATAAGGAAACCTAGGGCCATGTATTACTAATTAACTATCCCCTTATAGAGGCAATGGAAAAATCAACTTATTTGTTTTATCAATTAAATAACATTGTGTATCCTGGATTTTTTTTTTTTTTTTACAATGCACTAGAAGAAGAGTTATTCATGTAGTACAGGAGGAGTGGCTAAGAGCCACTCAGAAAATCCTGACCATGGTAGACATCATTAATTGACCACAATGCCCTTTCCAAATAAGCCCAGGCATAACCTCAGAAAATACTTCTTACTTGGCTTCAGCAGCCACTACCGCTGGATTGGAATTGGTATGTAAAATGAAATCCACTTGTTGGCCTGGAAAAGACTCTAGCCCACAGGCTCCTAAGTTCTTTCTTTTTTTTTTAATGTTTTATTGTGAATTATATGGTAGTTTACATGAGAGAACCTCAGTTCCATATTCATTCCATCGTATATCATTACATAGCCATGGTTCCAATCCCCTCCATGTATCCGTCTTCCGACCAAAGGGCATATCCTAGAAGCCTGTGCTCTACATTCCCCCCTCCCCCCTCAGTCTTCGGCCCACAGTTCCTCTCCCTCTCTGGATCCAAAGTCCACAGCCGCTTCATCCCTCCATGTCATCATCTCTGTCTCCATCTCAGGCATCCCTGGTTCTCTGGGTGGGGTCCCGTTCTCGGATCTTATCCGTTGGTAGTCCCAGAGACCTCCGCACCTAGACTGGAGAAATAATCGCTCTCTTCCTTGCTACAAAACATCT
>NW_006408970.1:1205886-1210592 GCF_000296735.1 Chrysochloris asiatica
AATCCCTGTATCTCAGAGCCCTGGAGCTCCAAGGCTGTGCACACATCATCCTTTATCTCTGTCCCACTTGGTCCATCTAAACATGCCCTATTGTTCTCCCATCTGCACCTTTTCTCCACTTCCCTCTCCCTCCCTGTATATTGTCCCCCTCCCCATCAAGCAAGCTCTCCTGAGCCCAATCCTGGCCCTGTGCTCCACCTTCTGCCCTTCCCCCCCACCCCCCACCCATTTTCCAGCAACCAACTAAACCTTCTCCCTACCCCCCTTTAGTATAATTTCTTTTTTCCTAAGTTCTTTTTTAAAGCCCTTGGTTATTTTTTAACTTTTGGCACTTGGATAATCTAAGCTTTTATGAACACAAATTTATGGGATAAAGACCAATTCAATTAATTTTCAGCTTACTTGCATTAGCATTGTTTAGGGTGCCTCACCCAGTATTTATACATTGGTAGGTAATTAATATAAATTTATACTTGTGCCATAAGGGTAAAGTTTTAATAACTTCACAATAGCCACATCTATTATATTTCTCAAGAGAAACAAGTGAGGGTGGGAGAGGAGATGGCTGAGGAGAGAGGGTGTGGGGGGAAAAAATGGTGGAAGAGGAGAAAAGCAGAAATGAGTGAGAAGCAGAAAGGGAAAGAAGCGAGTGGAGCACAGAAGCTCTGAAGTCGACAGCTGGGTCCTCGCTGGCACTTACTTAGGATGCTTGAAGGCCATTAGGCATCTCTCATACTTTCCCACCATGCTCCAGGCCATGACCAGGCCATCAGCACTTCCTGAGAGAAGGTGCCACTGATCAAAGCACAGGCACTTCACTGCTCCGTCGTGGCCACTGAGAGTCTACAAAGAAGAATGCACGGGTTTCAGTCCACTTTCTCCGAAGCTGGAGACTTCTGTAGATGCCCCACAAATCCACACTCTAGTGATCCATGCCTGCCACTTCCCCGAGCTGAATTCACTTTGGCTCACAGACCAGCGGAGTCCAAGGCTCCTCATCAGAGATCTCTCTCCAGTTAAAGAGGAATGGGTCTCTGACCTGGGCAGGCCTCATCTTCCTGAAGCACCAGATAAGGTCAGAAATGACCACCTGCAAATAGTGCAGAGAGTAAACTGTGCTTCCCCAGTCCCTTGTCAGGAATTGGAACGGCACCTGGGGTGTCCTTGTATCAGTGGCAACTGCTGGTTAGTTAGACCACAGTGACAAGATTGGTAGGAAAAGTCCAGAACCTAAGTCAGCAGCTTTCTCAGTGAGAGCCGGTGTTCCTGGCACAAATGCTATCTCAATACTACCTGCAAGGACCAGAGAGTGCAAACGCAACAAGATTATATCATTTGTGTGTGTGTGTGTGAACATTTCATCACATTCTAGACAGCCAGTACACTCTTCTCATCAGAGTAAGGAGAGAAAAGCAAGGCTTTGTCCATCCACAGGCTCCATTCTAGAACCAGAGTGGAATATTCAAGAGGAGAAAAAGAGATTTGACCTCTGCTGCTCTTTAAAATGGAGCCGTGGTGATGCCATAGGTTAGACATTGAAAGGTTGCCAGTTCAAACCCACCAGCTGCTTCATGGGAGAAAAAAAGAGATGTCTGATTCTGTAAAGATTTATAGTTTCAGTTGCTGTTAAGTCAGAATCAACTTGATGGCAGTGTGTTTGGGTTTGACCCCAGGACCACACATTGTACCCAGACAGCATCTTTGCTCTACCAGTCCTATGACAACATGGCTCATGACGTGGGTTGGGTGGGTGATGATTGCCTGACCCTCCACAAGCCTTTGGCAGTCTTCTACTTCAGTTCTCACATCTGCTCCTTCTGGTTCCTGTAACTCCGTAACTAGTTTCTATGGGATGACCTGAGGAGTCCCATGGGAGAGATCAGCAGTCTCCTGAAGCCAGCCCTCTCACCTTTACCAGTTGGGCAGTGGCAACGTGCCACACCTTGACCATCCCTCGCTCACAGCTGCTCACGATGTAGGTGTCATTGATCCTGGTGGCAAAGATGGGGTCTTTGTGTTTGACTGTCTTCAGGCACTTCCCTGTGTCTATATCCCACACTGAAGAGAAGAGAGAGGAAGGGAAGAAGTGGAGAATGGGGACAATTACAACCGAGTCGGCTCCCCATCCCGGAAACCAAGACTAGCAAAGCCTATCCAGGCAGATCCCAACAGGCTTTCCCCTGGGTGGGCTTCCTCAATAGCTCATCCACCTGCAGCACAGAGCTCCTGACCAGAGAGAGCCAGCAGGGCACAAGACCTGGCTCTAACCCTGACTCAGCAATGGCCTGAACAGCTGTTTCTAATAACTCTTTTCCTCAAGCCTGAAAGAAGGAGTCCCTGAATAGAGCAAATGGTTAAGTGTTCAGCTGCCAACTGAAAGGTTGCAGGTTCAAGTTCTCCCAGAGGTACCTTGGAAGAAAGGCCTGGTGATTCTGTTTACAAAACATCAACCACAGACAACCCCATGAAGCACAGTTCTACTCTGACACACATAGAGTCGCCACGAGTCAAAGCCAATTTCATGGAAACTAGTTGACTTTTTTTTAAAAAAGGGAGATAAATGTGGAATAAAACTTCAAATTCTTAAAAGACTCCAAACTTACTGGACGTTTTGGGGCAGGAGGAGACCCTGAGATAGGTATTGAGTTGCTCCTTTGTACTGAAACTATCCCTTGAAATCACCTTTGAATCAAACAGCAAATTAATAAAAGAATAAAGTATTGCGTTAAAAAAAAAACAAAAACTTTATGACCAAAATTTCAACAACTATTTTAAAGCATAAATGAGAAAGTTGGGGGGCTGCTTTTGGATGGGAAAGGACGTGAAACAACTAAAACAGAAAAATTATAATGTTGTGGCAATATGACGACTGTAACCGATATCACTGACCATTATGTCTAGAAACTATGGAGCAGGACTGGGTTTTGCTGTCTAGATTTTCACCAAAAATCAAATGAAATGATAAAATAAAATTTTTAAATATTAAAATCTTGATTACAGAGACCTTTGGCACTCCCTTAAATTTTCTGCCCTAGGCAAGGACCTAAAGGCTTCATTTTAGTCCCAAGCTGCTGATGGCCCAGAGGATTCTCCCAGCAGACTTGAGGGCCTTGTCTGCCTTTCCATCACCAAACCTCACCCAGGTAGTTTTGATCCTTTCTGCTCCACTCCTTAAAGCATTTGCAGCAATTCGATATTCATTCACGTCAAAGAGAGAGAAGATGTAAGAAATCACATTTCTAAAGCAGGTCTGTGTGTTTGAGTGTGTAACACCACTTCACTATACCTCTCCCACATCTTTCTCTTCCACTTTTCCCTGACATACAGTGGCTTCAATCTCTTGCTTATCTTATCTTCTCTCATACACACACACAAGAGGGCTTCAAAAAGTTCATGGAAAAGTGGCATTCAAAGATAATGGAATTTGTCCACAAATTTTTTGAAGCCCTCTGGTATACTTTTTAAAGTGTGCAATTCAATGGTATTAATTACGTTTGCTCTACTGTGCAAGTTGTTGTCTCTGAATCATGGCAAATCCATGTGTTTCAGAGTAGCACTGTGCTCAATAGGTTTTCAATGGCTGGTTTTTTAAAAGTGGATCACTCAACTTTTCTTCTGAGGGGCCTCTGGGTGGACTTAAACCATCAACCCTTTGGTTAGCAGCAAGCTTGTTAAGTATTTGGACCACCCAGGGACTTCAGGTACAATTCTTGGTCAGTGACCGTCATGAACAATCACCTCGTCTGTCAGGGGAGGCTTGCATGTTGCTCTAAGTCTGAAGAGATTTCAGTGGAGCTTCTAGACTGAAACAGACTAAGAAGAAAGGTCTAGCAATCTGCTGAAAATCAGTCAATGAAAACCTTACAAATATCAATGCAACATGTAACCTGCAACAGATCAGATGAATGCGGTGTTTTGTTCAGTTTTGCACGGAATCGCCATGATTTGAGGCCAACTCAATGGCAGCTGACAACTAAGTCATAACCACTATCCATCTCCAAATGTTCTCATCACCTTTAAAGAAACTCAGGGCCTCTTCAACAGTGACTACCTCTTCCCCTTTCCAACCTGCCTCTGATAACCAATAATGCACTTCAGTCTCTATTCAATGGTCTACTTAGACTGTTTTCACTCTTTCCACCTGCAGTTCTAGGGAGATGTCGTCCACACATGTGGCTTCCATCATTCATTTGAATTGAAAACTACCAAGGTCAACCTGTCTGGAGCCCCAGGCAGGTATCTCCATTCCTATATATGTCTGCTGGAAATCCTCCCTTGGATGCTCTCTGGAATCTTGTATTCATGTACCAGTTTTCTATGCCTACTGAAACACATTACTATAAATTTAGTGGATTATAACAACACACATTTATTATCCTACAGAAGTCTGACATGGATCTCAGAGGGCTCAAATCAAAGTGTCAGCAAGAGTGTGTGCCTTTCTGAAGGTCTTAAAGGAAACTTTATTTCCTAGTCCTTTCTAGTATCTAGAGGTCACCTACATTCCTGGGCTCATGGCCCCCTTTCTCCAGCTCCACAGTCAGCAACATTCTTGCATTGTCACATCTCCTTTTGATCACAGCCAGAAAAGTTTCTCTGTTTTGTTTGGAATGTTTTATTGTGAATTATATGATAGTTTACATGGGAGAACTTTAGTTTTACATTCATTCCATCTTATATCATCTCACTGCCATGGTTCCAATCCC
>NW_006408970.1:1244119-1245601 GCF_000296735.1 Chrysochloris asiatica
AAAAAAAAAAAAAAAAAAATTGACCTGAGAACCTCAGCACTTGGTTGAAATAAGAGGTCTCTTAAGGAATCTCCCAACCACCCCAGCATACTTAGAATGTACTTTGAGATGTGGACGGGCAGAAGGCAGATAAAATCCCGATATTGGCTGAACCCTGAAGATAGATCTCTAACAGTATCCATGTCAAGCAGGAGGTTGAGGGGAAGGCCGCCTGCCTTGGTCACAGATGGTTTTCTGGAAAACGGCTTATTCAGCTCGGCAATACACTGAAGCGAACTCATCCATTGTTCCTCTAGAGTGAAATCAGAGAAGGGTGCATTGCTGGATTGTGTCTGTGGTAACTCCAGGCCAAGAGCAAGTCTTCACCAAAAGCTTTGCCCAGACATTGGCAGAACCTACCCCTAGGCCACTGGATTTTTGTCATTTCTTCTGCCACATGAAAACAGAGCCTCTGAACCAAGCCTACAAGTACTTCTTAGCCTTCTCTGCTCAAGAAGATGCCTATAGTATCAAAATCTGCAATGCTCAGAGGAAATGCCTTCATGTCTAGAATTTCCTTTAAAATTAACAAGAAAAGTTTTAGAACGATATTAAAAGGGGGGGGGGGTGAGAAACAATTAAGACTGATAAAATGTTGATAATTACCAAAGCTGAGTACATGGGTACATGGGTGCTTATTCTACTTACCAACTGCTCTACTTTGGAAACTAGAATTATTCCATGTAAGATGGGGTGTTTGGGTTTTTTTTGTTTTTTTGTATGTTTCCTATAATAATTTCATGTATATGTCTTGCTTCCAAATGCAATGTAGGAGGACTTTGAGATCAGTGTCCAAATCCTCCATTGTTTTTGTTTCCTCGTTCTAATGCTCCAAAAGTAGCCACTGGTGGGTTGAATTCTAGAGGAGCCCACCATGCAAGAACTTGGGAACCAGATGGTGGCTTGTGGCTTGTAAGAGGGGATTTCCTTTCTGATGTGTTTAGATTGCAAGGTCAAGGTCCAAATTCCCCACTGCTTTTATCCCCATTGCTGTCTTAAAGGCAACATGGTGGAGAGGTGAAGGAACGGCTGAACACTTTTAATCTTCCCTTTTCCCCTTATTAACTGTGAGAACTAAATGAGGAGATAACTATCAAAGAACACAGCACATTGTGGGCGCTAAATGTTTGTTCCCCAAATCTGCCATCCAGATGCCATTGTCCTGCCGCCCCCTCCAACTCCATGAGCACTTCCCAATCTCATATATATTAGTTTTTTCACTAAAAGCTAACTTACCAGGAATAAATGCTTCTTCTCCCACGTTTTCAGATGAGCTTTCGTTTCCTGGACTTTTGGACTGAGGAAAGGATAGTTGCCTGGTTCTGGTTGCCCAATGAATATGTGAGATCTCAGATTGGAGGTTGCAGTCTTTCTCTAGGAAGAAAAACACATCTGTGGAGTCTTTCTCAAGCCCTGGAACACAGAGCCCAAGGCAAATTTGAT
>NW_006408970.1:1248265-1249818 GCF_000296735.1 Chrysochloris asiatica
TCACTTAAAACTGAAAATGTTGAACCATGTGAGATCTCAGTTAACATATCAAAGGTAATTCCACAAATTTCTGGACTTCAACCATAATTTCCTCATACATCAGACTTGATGGTCTTCCCTCTGATGTCCCATGTTTGAGGTCTCCCTGACCTTCCTTAAAATGTTTGACCCATCTGAAAACAGTTGTTTTATGTGGGGAAGCATTCCAGTAAGCTTGTTGCAAAGTTTCAACGATTTGGGAAGATGTCCATTTCAGTTTGAGTTTTGTTGAAAACCTAATATTAGCCCTGACCTCAAAATAGTTTTTTCCATGGCACAAAAAAGTATCCTTTTTTTTTTTTGAAGGCATCCTAATGAAACTAAGACAAGTGTATAACTGACAGAACTTGTCTGCAGGTATCCATTGATCACAGATATGTTTAAACACGTTCTGTTTGGAATAAACTCATGCATGTATGAACTGAAACCCTAGTAGCAATACTTTTTGGCTTACCCTGGTAAATTATCAATTCCCACAGTGGGAGTCCTGGTGTGACACCTTAGGATAAAGTACTAGACCTCAAGGTTGATTTGAACCCTAAGGTGGCAGTGCAAACCCACCAGCCGCTCCTTGGAAACCCTATACAAGGTCGCTATGAGTCGGAACCCACTTAGCGGCAATGAACTACAGTGAGGAATCAGTCTTTGAGAGGAAATCATTGAGTACTACCTGTCTGTGTTCTCCCCAAGCCCATGTTAGTCGTCCTCCACCCTGGCAGAAGGAGGGGAATCCTGGTTCTCAACTACTTGCTGGATGACCTTGGCCCAGTTACTCAGACTCTCTTAGACTTGGGTTTCCTTATCTATATCAGTAAGGAGCTGGACTAGTTGATTTCTAATCTAAGATCCTAACACTAATGTTCTCTGATTTTTTTCCCCACTTCCTCATTCCAGATCATTATTCTTTGACACACCAAAGAAATCAAGTGGTCTAAGATAAGGAGTCTTTAAGTGGGCAAATTGTTAGCACAGTCAGATGCTAACCAAAAGGTTAGATGTCCTAATCCACCCAGAGGCGTCTCAGGAGGTCTGGCAATCCCCTGAGAAATCAGTCATTGAAAACCCTGCAGACCGTAACCCTACTCTAACACATGGGGGCTCCATGGGTCAGAAAAGACTCAACAGCAAATGGTTTTTAATCGCTGTCTAGATGGTCGACTGGTATAACACTGTAGGATCAGCACTAGCCTGCAAACCACAAGGTCGGCAGTTCAAATCCACCAGGTGCTCCTCGGAAACCCTACACAGGATCACTAGGAATCAGAACTAACTTGAAGGCACTTACCAACAACAACAGATGGTCTAGCTTTAAATGTATAATGGTGATGGTGGTTATGTGCCGTGGAGTTGGTTCCGACTCATTGCGACCCTGTATAGGGTTTCCAAGGCTATAAATCTTTACGGGAGCAGATAAGCCTCATTTTTCTTCCGCTGAACCACTGGTAGTTTCAAACTGCTGACCTTGAGTTTAGCAGTCCAACTTATAACCACTACACATGGACACCATAAATATA
>NW_006408970.1:1251452-1252746 GCF_000296735.1 Chrysochloris asiatica
GGGGCCCTCTGGTCTCTACCTGCATGGCCTTGCTTACCTAGGACACTGTTCCGCTCTCTCAGGACTCTGACCACATCAGCAGCAGTGAGCAGTAACCTGGGCTCACACATCTGCAACAGCGAGAGTGTGTAATTTCTCTTAGTCCGGGGGGTGCAGCTCACAAACCAGGACAGCATTTCGTTCATCTTCTGTTCCACTGTTTTCTCCAACATTTGATTCAAAGAGAACTTCACAAGTTTCCCTTCCTTCTTGCTGATGTGGATTCGGGACCTGCTGTAGATGAAAGCTTTTCCCTGTGTGAGCTGAAGCATGTCTTGGAAATAGTGTAACAAATATAAACTGTCTAACTGCTTCAAAATACTAACTAGGAACCTCCTCTGAGACACCTCACTGATACGTAGGAACCACTCTTTGGTAGAGAAGATTTTCCAGGCCAAGATACATGTTTCACATTTCTGGCACACCTTCTCACAACTAAAATACGGGGCATTCTTGAATCTTGAGTTTTCCATTGCCCGTTTTCCTATTCCCCACTTACACAGCAAGCGGTGGGGTCAGCCATCCAAGCAGTTGGAGACCCCGAAAGCCGGCAGTAGGGGGGTGTATCCTTCAAGCTGATTGGCTCTTATCTAAGAGAGGTTGCTCTGATTGGCTCTTATCTAGGGGGAGGTTGTGACGTGAGGGGTTTTGACAGTTAGGGTGGATTCTAATGGTTACTGGTAGATTCTAATGGTTACTGAGGCTTAGGGTGGTTTTAGGTATGGGGAAGGAATTTCTTTAGAGAAGGGAGACTGACTCTTTTTAAAAGGGAATTTTTCTAATTGGGGTCTTTTGGGTTCTTCACCAGGATGCTGAGCTGATAAGCTCATTTTATCCTTGCCCATCAGCAACTCCACCAAAACTCCAGGGGAGCAGGAGAGACTGATAAATACTCCGATTGAGGCTTTTCTGTTATAAACATCTCCCGGAAAAAACATAAAACTCTGCAATGGATGGAAAGCTCATGTTTTTTTTTTGTACTGACCTCCTTGGAAACATGGCTTTACCGTAAATCTCCTAAACCTGGCACTGCTTTAGATGGAGGCAGTTGCTGTATACTCTGTAAGAGATGGTAATCTCATTTAACATCTCATGATGTTAGGCAAATATAACATAACATATAGAGCCTTTACGAGGAAAATATATGTGTGTGTTTATATATATATATTTATGCACACATATTTTATACATTATTATATATATATATATGAAACTGATGCTAAGCTTCAATAGTTTTTATGGTAACGAAATCTAC
>NW_006408971.1:0-7532 GCF_000296735.1 Chrysochloris asiatica
GGGTCACTTGTGATACAATAGTGAATGATTGTTATCAGGACTGATTGTGAGGGTTGGAAATGTAAAGGTATATGTTTTGTAGCAAGGAAGGGAGTGATTAACTCTCCAGTCTAGGAGCAGAGGTCTCTAGGACCATCAACGGAGAAGAGCCGAGAGCTGGACCCTTCCTAGAGAAGCAGCGAGGCCCAAGATGGAGGCAGAGACGATGATGTGGAGTGATGAAGCGGCTGGGGACTTTGGATACAGAGAGGGAGAGGGATTGTGGGCTGAAGACTGGTGAGGGGGTGCAGTGTAGGGGGCAGGTTTGTAGGGTATATCCTTTGGTCGGTTGATGATGCATGGAGGGAATTGGAACCATGGCAATGAAAGGATGTATGGTGGAATGAATGCAAAACTAAAGTTCTCCCATGTAAAACATTATATAATTCACAATAAAACATTGAAAAAAAAAATTGCCCATCAGAGTGGGGACACAGGGGTCTTAATATCACCAAGAAGAAGAGATAGGAGTGGATCATGCCCTTTGGACCTGGAATTCTTGCACTGTGAACTCTTAGACCCAGGAGACCAGCAGAGAGAGAGAGAGTTGTAACAGCTGAGATGGTGCAAGATAGGGAGAAATAGCTGTCGCAAAACATGGAGACCAGTGGAAGATGATTCATTGGATTCCTGGACCATGTAACAAGGAGATTACAGTGGGGATAATGAGGCTCCCAGCAAGAGAGTTGAACTCTTGGCCAAGACTTACTCCTGTATATGAGTACTCCCAGGCACTTTTTCCTAGCACTAAAGGGCTTTGTAATACTTGTCAGAGTAGGCCAGAAGCTGGGCCCAGAGGCTGAGGAGCTGAGGGCCGGAGAGAGACCTTCTTGATGGCATGGTTAACAAGAGGCGACTGTACCCTGTTACCTTCAAAATAAACCTCAGAGCTGTGGGCATGGTCCAGCAGAACAGTGCCAGGGGAGGGTGGGACCGCTTGTCAGAGCTGGTCCAAAGCTGGAGTGTGGAGGTCTCTTTAACCTCCACCTCACTGGGATCAGCTTTGGGCTGTTGATGCTGGTAATGATCCTCTCTCCTCTGCCTTCTGAAGTTAAAGGATGTCAGGCATCTCTACCACAGTGAATATGACAAAGATATGAGGTGTCCTTCCTTCGTCGCTGTGTGAGACTCCCTATGTGAGAGTAGAGCAGAGACTCTCCCAGCAGGCCTGGTGTAGTCAACAGCCACCTTAAAAAACAGGAGACCTTCAGCTAATAACCAACAAACTCCCAGGATCCTCAGGATGATGGCTGTGAATTGGATTCTGTTCACAACGAGAATGAGCACAGAAACAGACTTTTCTCCAGTTGGGCACAAGGAGGCAAATGCAGCCCCCACCTCCTCCCCCCGCCTTGATTAGAGCTTGTGAGATTATGAGCGTGCTAACTTAACCTGCTCCATTCTCCTGACCCACAGAAAACAGCACACAGTCGGTGTGTCCTGCTTAAAGCCACTAAACTTGGGTTTATTCGTTATACAATAGCAGACAACTGCTGATACAAAGGAGTGGGTTACCTACTAAGCTAGGTAAGCATGAGTCTACTTGTGCTCACTTATTGATCTGTAGTGAGCAATTTTTCATAGCAAACAAAAGGGTGTGTTGAAAAACATATGAGACTGTTCACTACAGATTAAGTAAGCAAGCTCATGCTTACTATGCTAACATCCCCTGTCAGGGCTTACAAGTTTGAAAAGAGCCTTTGATTCTGTAGGAAGGTGCTGTGACATTGGATGGAG
Organism: Chrysochloris asiatica; assembly: GCF_000296735.1. Lineage (NCBI taxonomy): Eukaryota > Metazoa > Chordata > Mammalia > Afrosoricida > Chrysochloridae > Chrysochloris > Chrysochloris asiatica. The sequence continues at coordinate 1,777 of NW_006408971.1, forward strand.
AAGGAGATGCTAATTATACCTAGAAGCAGAATGTTTGTTTTGGGGAAACACATGTAAAATTGCTCAATATAGATCAATTAGTAAGGAAACACAACTAAGTCTGTGCTTACCTTGATGACTGGCTAACACCACACTGTCATGAAGTGCATAAGACCTAACTGTTTAAGAAACATGTTTAAGCAGAAGAATCTCAGGGATGCCAAAGACAGTGAAACAAGTTCAAATATGTAAGGTTCTGGATTCTTGTCATATCAAAACCAACCACAATTCCAGCTTATACTGTTGGTGTTGTTCTTGTTAAGCACCATCAAATCCATTCCAGCTCATAGCCACTCTGTATAGGGTTTCCGAGGAGGGGCTGGTGAGTTTGAACCACCAACCTTGCTGTTAGCAGTCCAGTGCTTATCCTACAGTGCCAGTACCAGGATTCCTTTTAGGAAATTTAGTTACAGATCCCTTGCTCATTGGAGAATAGAGGTAAATGTGAAACTTGTTAATATGTCATTCTGGTATTTCTACAAAGAAAAAGGAGACAGGATGTAGGCTAGGAAGAAGCAAGATGAATGGCAGGAGGGGAAACACCAATGACCTCAAATCACAAGAGTCTGGAGCAGAAATCTTGAAGTCCTTGCAAAGAACATCACTGTAGTTAAATGTTGTTGTTGTTAAGTGCTGCGCCAAGTCAGTTCTGACTCATAGTGACCCTGTGTAGGGTTTCTGAGGAGCGGCTGGTGAGCTTGAACCAACAATCTTGCAGTTCAAACTGCCCTTGCAGTCCAGTATTTATCCTACAGCACCACACTAGGATTCCATTTCAGGATAATACACTACAATAATTATGCTTAATCATGTTGTGTTGTTATTAAATGTCATGGATTCAGTTTTGACTCATAGCTACCCTGTATAAGGGTTTCTGAGACTTTATTTATCTTTTGTTTGTGGCAGCAGAAAGACTCGCCTGTCTCCCTTGGAGTGGCTGGTAGGCTCGAACTGCCAATCTTGTGATATGCAGTCCAGTGTTTATCCTATGGAATCACTGCATTCCCTAATCATTTATGTATATGTATGTGTGTGTTAAAATAAAGAAATGAACTCCGAAAGGATAAAGTGACTTTGCTGCTTCGTAATGATGTGACCTTGGATGTGTCCCTTAGTGTTGCTAAGCCTCTAATAATTTATCTGTAAAAATGGGCGTAAAACTTTCCTTGTTCGTCTATGTGCAACTTAGAGAAAAGGCCGGTAAGGTACCCACCTTGCTTTCTGACACATAGTATATGCGGACTATATAGTTGCTCTTGTTAGGAAAATAAAGTCACTTTGTTGTTGTTGTTAGGTGCCATCAAGTCGGTACCAACTCATAGCGACCTTATGCACAGAAGAACGAAACACTGCCTGATCCTGGGCCAGCTTCACCACTGTTGCCACGCTTGGCTTGAGTCCGTCAATGCTGCCACTTGACCAATCCATCTCACCGGGGGTCTTCCTCTTTTTCTCTGACCCTCCACCTTACCAAACATGAGATCCCTCTTCAGCTTATTAAATTTTGTTTCATGTGAGCCGTTGAAGTAGACCAGAGTAATGATGTGTTGTGATAACCCAGTCACTTCGTGGGGATTAAGCCTTTGATAGAAAAGCTATATCAAGTAAATTCAAGGCACCACACCCACTTTCTAAAGAGCTCTGGTAGCGTAGTGGTTACGAATCGGGCTGCGGACCTCAGGGTCAGCAGTTCAAAACTACCAGCTGTTCCACTGGAGAAAGAGGAGGCTTTCTGCTCCCGTAAAGATTTACAGCCTCAGAAATCCTGTACAGGGTCACTGAGTTGGAACTGACTCCATGGAACATAACAACAACAACAGCACCCACTTTCTAAAGATTCTTGTGCAAATGACTAGTGCTTTTTTTGAATTGTATGCTTTTATGGTCAACTTCGACCATTTTTAAAACTGATGGATTTATAAATAGGATCCTATTGCCAGTTGCATCACAGATGAAATTTTATTTTCATCTTCAAGTCGATTTACTGGTGACCCTTCAACCCACCCCTGTCACAAATTGTGTGCTCTGTTGGTTTTGCTATGATTACAAAATTAATGTAATGGCTGTCCTAGTGAGTCACATTTTTCAGTAAGTGTCTGAAAATACAGAATAATAGTGATGCAAATAAGATGATGTGTAATTGTTCTCTCCCGTAAAAGCCTGGGTAGGGATCCAGGGCTCTTGTAATGCTCCAGGGTGGCTGCTCTTTTGTCTGTTGTTGCCCTGTTGTGTATAGCTTTGAGCTTCTTCATGAAACAACATGCACATTCTAAACAGATGAACAGTGGAGAAAACAATGACACAGGTTACCACAGAACACTATGTGCTCTCTCCCTGTGGCCAGGAGCTTTCCCATGGCCACTCCAGTAAGGAAAGCTGGACAGTAGAGCCATTTGGGGGTGGCCATGAGTTTAGGAATTCCGTTAGTACAAAAGAAAAAGAGAAGAGCTAAGGGGAGACATTGTGTGGACCTGCTACAGTTTTAACAAAAGAATCTCTTTCCACCTAGATGATTTCGTGGAACCCTGGTGTGGTGTTTAGGGTCAGGACTGGCCTTCTGGTTGCAAGGTTGGCAGTTTAAACCCATCAACTGCTCCTCAGAAACCCTTTACAATATTGATATGAGTCAGAGCCAAATTTGTCATCACTTAACAACAACAATAACAACAAATGATATAAGATCTGTTTCAGAAATTCAGTACCAGTTTTTAAGAGCATATGGTTTTAATAATGTTTCAGGAAAAGCTAATTATGAGATGGTCTTTTAACTATTTGATTCTTTCCACCATATACTGCCAGATTCTTAACACATCTGTGAGTTCCTCATAATGAAATAGAATACATTCTTAAGATTTTAGACTGGTTTTTTGTTTGTTTGTGTTTTTTTGGGGAGGGGGGTGGTACATGAAAGGTATTACATTTAACAAAGAAAGAAGAAGCCGCTGAGAAGAGTTTGGGGAGTCCTGGTATGGCGTTGTAGGATAAACACTGGTCTGCTAACCACAGCAGCGGTTCAACCCCAACTACTGCTCAGAAACCCTACACAGGGTCACGATGAGCCCAACCAATTTGAGGACACTTAACAACCACAGAAACAACACCATTCTTTTTCAACCACTATTATGAATCGGGCTGCGAACCTTAAGGTCAGTGGTTCGAAACTACCAGTCGCTCCGCGGGAGAAAGATGAGGCTTTCTATTTACACCTGTACAGGGTCACTATGAGTCGGAACCGACTCGATGGCACTTAACAACAACAACAATGGGTATAAAAAATGGCGTAACAGGGCCATCTGACTTCTTATTTACATGGGGGAGAGAGAATCAGCAGCCACCCAAAGGTGATGCCTATGTCCTCCATGCATTCTTGAAGACCCTCCCACCTCCTAGTCTGCCTGGAAGCCTCCTGCCCTAAAGGCACCCAGAGCCCTCTCTCACCATGGGTCAGCACACCCTTAGTTATCCATTTACTAGGTGTGCTGGGAAGTCCACCTTGCTTTCTGGAGCAGGTCTCCCAGTTTATCCCCCACTTCTTACCTCTTGTGTTTCTCTCTTTGTCTCCTGGATTGAGTATGTTCTTAGCACCACAACCCCAGGTCCAACGGATGTATCCATTCCTGCCTCTTTCTTTTAATGGTAGTGAACCCCTACCCTTTATGCCTCTGGGATTGCTCATTTTAAATCATTGGGTCGGCAGAACAGATCGTTCTTTTCATTGTTGTCTTTAAGTGCTGTTGAGTCAGTTCTGACTCGTAGTGACCCTGTATAGGGTTGCCAAGGAGTGGCTGGTGGGTTTGAACCACTGACTTTGAGGTTAGCAGTCCAGCACCACACCAAGTTCCAATATTTCTTATTTGCACCACATTTACACTATGAAACAGCTATCCAATCCCCTTCATTGGCCACAAGCTGTTTATTTGCATATTCCTACCAAACCATTTGGTGAAAGTTACAAGATTGTGGTAAGAAAGGCTATGCAATTGTTCCATCACAATGCGGTACCTCTACTTTGATCTAGTTTTATATATTAGGATGCTACAGACGGTTTCATTCACAGAAAGTACTTTGTGTAAAAATGAAACACGGTGGAATATTTAGGAATACAGATCTTCCCATTGAATTATTTTACAAATGAGTATGTAAAGAAAAACTTGATTCAAGTAAGATATTTTTCAACACTCACTGTGATCATGTGCATCAGTTTCTATTCATAGCAAAGCACGTAGAGATAGGTTCAGAGCTGTTTGACATTATGCATTTTGCAGACTGAAGAAGATGCTAATGACCAGTTTAAAGCCAAAGAACTTTCATCAACAGCCCTTGGCTGAAATAGATTTTGACTGATAGAAGCTAAGTTATCTTTCAATAGTAGTTATAGACTATTGTATAAATGGTAAGCAAAGGGGAAATCACTAAAGAAGGTAACTGTTTATATTGTTGTTGTTGTTGTTAAGTGCCGTCGAGTCGGTTCCGACCCATAGCGACCCTGTACAGGGTTTCCGGTTTCCGAGGGTGTAAATCCTTACGGGAGTAGAAAGCCTCATCTTTCTCCTGCGGAGCTGCTGGTAGTTTCGAACCGCTGACCTTAAGGTTCACAGCCCGATTCGTAACCACTACGCTACCAGAGCTCCTTTATATTAGTAACGTAAAATAGTTTTGTTATATGGTTTCTGTTGTGACTACTAGTTATTCCCCTCTGTCAAGTCTAAGTGCTGAAGACGATTGAAAAATGGATGCATTTGAATTATGGTGTAGGTGAAGATTACTGAAATTAATTGTCAGAAAAACAAGCAATTCTGTCTTGAAAGAAGTATAGTCAAGAATGCTCTTTAGAAGCAAGGATAGTAAGACTTCATCTGTCCTTCTTTGAACATGTTGTCAGGTGGGACAAGTCCATGGAGAAGGACATCATGCTTGGTAAAATAGAAGGTCAGTGAAAAAAGGAAGAGGCCCAATGAAGTGGATTGACCCCAGGGCAGGAACAATGGGCTCAAACACAACACCAATTATGAGTGTGATGTAAGGCTGGGCAGTGTTTCGTTCTGTTGTACATAAGTTTACTCTGAGTTGAAACCTACTCAGTGACACCTAGCAACAAAAACAGTGCTAAAAGATAAATACGTTTAAATATGGCTAGCATTTGCTGAAGACCTATTATGTGCCCGGTACTGAGCTAGGCATTTCATATAATCCTTGCAGCACACCACTGCGATGGCCTTTATTATTATTACGTTTAACAGACTTAGCTTTATCCGTGAGAGATGAAGAACTTCTTCCATGGTTCCAAAGCTACTTAAAGTGAGGTCATCAACGAAAACATGTTGGATAAGTGAACGGTGTGAGACTCCATTTATTATGGAATAATTTACCAATAGTGTGTGGGTTCTAGACCACTAACCACGAGGTCAGCAGTTCTAAGCCACCAGCCTCATTCAGAAGTTGCTATGAGCCACAACTGACTTGATAGCACACTAGAACAACAGCAGTAAAATGTACAGATATTAATTCCGTTTTCTGACTTTTACTAATGACAGCACTTAACAACAACAACCAAATGCCCTCATTTAACTACTGTTGTTGTTGTTGTTGTTGTTGTTCTTAAGTGTCGGTTCTGACTCATTTGTTGTTGTTGTCAGGTGCCATCGAGTCGGAACCGACTCATAGCGACCCCATGCACAGCAGAACGAAACAATGTCCGATCCTGGGCCAACCTCACT
>NW_006408971.1:8322-11224 GCF_000296735.1 Chrysochloris asiatica
CTTTCCCAATTTTAAAACTCATAGCAACCCTGATTTCTAAGGAGTGACGGGTGGCTTTGAACGGCCAGCCTTATGATTAGCAGTTCAGTGCTTATCCTACACTGCTAAACCAGGACTCCCATGTAACTACTACCTCAATCAAACCATGGAACATTTCCCGAAAGTTTCCTCAGGCTTCTTTGTAATCAATACCTCTTCCATCATAAAGACAATACTCTTTTAAATTATTTGTACCACTGTAGATTTATTTCATGATTAGATTTCTTATAAATTGTAACATATAGTGAATACTTTTGTTTTTAGTCTGTGTTCTTTCAATCTTGATAAGTTTTTTTCTCTCTCTCTTTGATATATATCCAGGTTGTATGTGAATGAGTAGTTTGATTCCGTTTTATTTCTCAGTAGTGCTATATAGTGTGATATAGCATGGTGGATTCATCCACGTAATTGTTGAAAATACTTAGCTGTTTCTGGTGTTGTTGATGTTAGGTGCCATCTGAATTGTAATGACCCTGTGCACAACCAATGGAGACATTGCCCTAACAATTGTTACTATGTTTGAGTCCATTGGAACAGCCACCCTGCCTGTCATCTCATTGAGGGACTTCCTCTTTTCACTGCCTCTCCCCTTTACTAAGCTCGATGTCCTCCTCCAAGAACTGATCCTCCCTAAGGGCAAGTCCAAAGTACACGAGACAAAGTCACACCATCCTCTTCTCTATGGAGCATTTGGGCTGTATTTTTTCCAAGACAAATTCATTTTTTTCTCTTTATTGTTCCTTTTGTTCAGTTTTTAGAAATAAGTGTTTTTACCTCTTTGTTTTCTTGTTTCTTTCTTTTCTTTTCTTGTGTGCACATATATTTTCCTAATCAAAGACTAGGGCTGGAATTGCTAAACTCATAGCCACCCTATGTCAAAGAATTTTTGTTCCCTTGGGTTTCCAAGGCCATACATTTATAGGGCTGCAGCTAGCCTCATCTTTCTCCTGCAAAGTAGCTGGGGAAGGTGGGGTTTGAACCACTGACCTCACAGTTAGCAGTCCAATGCTTAACCCACTGTGTCACCCAGGATCCTTGTGAACATTCTAGACAAAGAAAGCCACCATTATCACTTGGGGAAAATCAGCAACATTTCCCAAATCCGAGTTCCCAGAGAGCCATCAGAGTGTGCGTCTGAAGCAAGAGCTGTGGCCACGGGGCAGGGGTGCCCCCAATGCTCGTCCCATACCCTCCCTCTGTGAAGTCAAACTCTAGCTACTTCTGGGCTGTACTGAAGCGATAGGAGGGAAGAGAATGTGTATGGCAATGTGTGTGCCTAAGACGTGTCTTCTGTCTTGCTTTCCTCAAAGGGTCCATCTTGCTGGGAAGACGTCTTAATTCCTAACCGGATGAGTGGTGAATGCCAGTCTCTGAACTGCCCTGGTACTGGAGCGGTAAGTACCTGCTCAAACATACTCACACATACACTGACACATACCTTGGGATCTGTGTGCGCATGTGCACCATGAGTACCTGCACAAACACACTCGTGTTTACAGACACATGCCTTTCTCGGTGACCGAGTTTTACTGTCTTCCGGGATCACTGCCTCGATTGTCACTCTTCGGGACCCTTACCTGCAGTGAGTAATTACATGGTGAGGCATGCAGTTTTGACAGCCATGCATTGCAAAGAACAGATGAAAGAGAAATCATGAAGATAGAATGTTCATCATTTTCCTTATATTGTGATATTTATATTCATCTTCCACTTCATTTAAAAATTGCACATTTGCTTGATCTCCTTCTATGGTTCGTTGGCAGCTTTCTCTCATTTTGCCTGATTAGAAAACGTGGTGTGGTTGACCAGCAGTTAAGAATGAATTTGCCTCTCTCTCTGTTCCCTGGAGTCTGTCTTTTTCTTTGCAAGCATGTATCTTATGTTTAATATTAGACAGGTGTTTCTTGGTAGACTCCCCAAGGTCTGAAGGTAATTTTAAAATAATTTTATTGTTCAGGTCACAAAACTTACGTAACCTTGTCTCTAATGTGTAGGCCATTGTAATTTTTACTTAGGAAAATTCCTAGGTCCATCATAATCTTATTCTATGTTTCTCCTGAGCTGTAAAATCTGTTATGATGCAAACACAAATGTCAGTGTTAGTTTACAAAGTGTCACAACCACCTGGCAGTTAATATCTCTGCTGACAATCACAGTCTGTCAAAAGCAACAGGTACAATAGTTGAACTAGAATTGTGAGGTGTGCACTCTCTCCGATTGCCTGGATTTTTAATGATATGGGGATCGCAGTAGGTAGCAGGGAAATCATCTGTTTCCATCAAAATGCATCTGGAAGTCGTGGACAGACTTATATGTATGCCAAACTACTGAGATAAAAAGGCAGAGGAATCCTGAAGAGAAATAATATCTTGTATTCCATTGGTGTGGCACTGAACTGCTCACCGCCAGATCAGTGGTTCAAACCTACCAGCTGCTCCACGGAAACCTTGTACAGGGTCGTTGTGAGTCAGAACAGACCCCAAGGCACTAATCATTAACGTCAACATTCCACTCACGGATATTGAAGCCAAGGGCAGGTTTGCTCGCTCCCATCACTCACCTGTTGCAAACGGATGACATTAGAATGTGGATTTCATAGAGTTCTGAAGTAGAATTGTGTGTATGCACCTATATGCAAATCCAACATGAAGGGGCCTACAAAAGTGAATGGGAAAATGGAATTCAAAGGTAACTGAATTTCCCATTCAGCTTTTGAAGTCCCCTCCTATATATAGTTTTACATAATATAACTTTAATTTGTGTGTGTTTATGAGGTGCCAATAAGTCCATCATAACTCATAGGACCGTATGCACAATAGAATGAAACACTGCCTCGTCCTACTCTATCCTCAGCAATCTTGGC
>NW_006408971.1:11324-12756 GCF_000296735.1 Chrysochloris asiatica
TATTGGAGTCCTGGTGTGGCACTGTGGGCTAATGTGTCAGACTGCAAAGTCGTTTGAACCGTAAGGTCAGTGGTTCAAGCTCACCAGCTGCTCTTTGGAAACCTTATACAGGGTTGCTATGGGTCAGAATTGACTCAGCGGCACTTAACAACAACAACAATATGTAAATATTTGTATAAGGAGCCATGGCTATGCAGTGGTTAAGCTCTTATCTGCTAACTATAAGGTTGGCAGTTCAAACCCAGCAATCAGTCTCTGACAGGTAGATGTGGCATCATGCTATGATAACACTGTAAAGTGTTAGAAATCATATGGCCAATTCTAGTCTGTCCTACAGGGTCATGATGAATCAGAACCTGCTTAGTGGCAATGATATAAAATATACACATAAACACACACACTTGTGAGGGTTTCAAATAGTTCATGGAAGAATGAAGTAGAAAGATAAAGCATTTCCCCAAAAAACGTTTTTTTTAAAATGTTTTATTGTGAATTATATGATAGTTTACATGGAAGAACATTAGCTTCACATTCATCCTATTGTATATCGTTTCCTTGCCATGGTTACAATCCCCTTCATGCATCATCAACCAACCAAAGGGTATACCCTGAAAACCTGCCCCCCTGTCATCAGTACACAGCCCTTCTCCCTCTCTGGGTTCAAAGTCCTCAGCTGCTCAGTTTCTCCACTCTGTCTTCATCCTTGGCATCACTGCCTCTCTGGGTAGAGTCCCACTCTCCATTCTTCTCACTTGATGGTCCCAGAGACCTCTGCTCCCGGCCTGCAAAATCAATCACTGTCTGCCTATTGTCAAAAAACCTCTACATTTCCGACCCTCACAGTCAGTCCTGATGGCAGGTATTCACTATTGTACCACAAAAGTCTTATCCCATTTCCTTTCACTAGCCCGGTCCCAACAGATTGGAAATCATTCAGTGAAGGTTCTGCCTACCCCTGTCGTGCCTGAACTAGGCTCCCTCTTGAAAGCTTGTAAGCCAGTCACTTCTTGTCTTTATAGACCCCCCATTTTGAGTCTGGGCAATTTCTAGCCCCCTTTAAGGTATTCCAGTTAGTTATAGGCTGAAGACGGTTTTACATGTTTTCTATTGTGATGTTTCTGGCTATTCCTCCCCCCACCCCAAGTGTCTATTTCACAATGGCAGGCAAGGGAGACCAATATTCAAAAGACAGCCAAGCATCCTAACAGTCCTCTCTTTCACAATTTTAAACCATGCCTCAATCCCTGTATCTTGAATCCCTGTTATTCCATCTAGTCTGTGCGAACCTACCTAAATGTTCTCCCATCCACCTTGTTCTTTTACCCTCCCTGTTCTTGTTGTGTATTGCAAGCCACCACCCCCAGCACCCAGGCTCTCCTGTATCTATTCCCTACACTGTACTCTATCTTACCCTTCCTCCCTCCTCTCCTTT
>NW_006408971.1:38934-40289 GCF_000296735.1 Chrysochloris asiatica
CAGGGATGTTATCAGTATGTTCCTGTCCATGGAGGATGATATTATGATTGATAAAGTGGAGAGTCAGAGAGCAAAAGGAAGCCCAAAATGAGACTGATTGGCAAAGTGGCAGCAGCAGTGCGCTCTAACATAGCAAAAATTGAGATTGTTATGGGAACAGGCAATGTTTCATTCTGTTGTACATAAGGTTTCTATGAGTCAGTATTGACTTACGGGCACCTAATAGCAACAACCCTCGGAAACCCTGTACAGGGTCGCTATGGGTCAGAACTGATTCGATGGCACTTAACAACAACAATAGCAACAACAGTTCAGCAGTAGTGTTAGACGTGCTGTATTGAGTTAGGACATTTGTCTGTAATCTCCTTTTTATGTGCATGTTGCTTATGTTGTGTGCTTGTCAAGTTCTTCATTGTTGAAAGGAATATTGTGCATAACCTATGGTATTTCTTTAGGGTCACAGTATTCAACATTTCCTGTGTTTCAAAAGTGACAGATGTCTGTTGGAATCACATGATGGTCAACGGAGGAAGATGTTTCCAACCTTGTTTAGAATGCTTCTGTTTTCCTTTATCCCAGTATTGCCAGTTTTCCTTGGTTTAATTAGATGTAATTATTTCTTATAGACCTCCTTTGTAAAATGGAACTATTTCAGAGCTCTTTGAGTGTTCAAGAGCAAAGGGGTCTGTGTGAGGACTAAGGTGTGCCTGTCCTAAGCCATGTTTTTTTCAGTTTCCTCATATGCATATGAAAGTTAGACACTGAATAAGGAAGACCATAAAAGAATTGATGCATTTCAGTTATGATGTTGGAGTAAAATATTCAAAGTATCATGGACTTCCAGAAGAACAATCAAATCTGTGTTGGGAATACAGTCAGAATGCTCCTTAGAAGCCAGGACAGCGGGACTTCATCTCTCGCACAATTGTGAGGATGACACAGGACCTGGCATTGTTCTGTTTTGTTGCACATAGATTCACTGTGAATCAGAACCAACCTGATAGCACCTAACAACAACTTTAGCACTTAAACAATGAACTCTCTCTTCGTGTGCTTCTTAACATTTAATAAGTGTTTTCACCAGTTCTCAGAGTAAGTGTAAATGCCATTAAGTGACTTGATGTAAGTTGAAACTTACAATTAACACAATGTCCATATATGAAAACCTATTAAAGATCAATGTTTATTTAATATTTCATAGTGAATGATTTTTTTATGCATGCAAAAGCTGGACAGTGAATAAGGAAGCCCATAGAAGAATTGATGCCTTTGAGTTATGGTGTTGGAGGAGAATATTGAAAGTGCCATGGGCTGCCGAAAGAACCAATAGATTTGTTTTGGAAGAAGTGCAGCCA
>NW_006408971.1:41349-46909 GCF_000296735.1 Chrysochloris asiatica
GTGAGGTTGGCCCAGGATCGGACATTGTATCGTTCTACTGTTCTTGGGGTCACTATGAGTCGGTTCCGACTCGATGGCACCTGATAACAACAACATGCATAAAATAAATCTAAAAAGAGGATCATGTATTTGGGGGCAAATTGAAGATGAATAGTTGACTGCATATTGCTGTACAATGAAAGTGCTATGCAATGAGAAATGAAAAATTATGCTGTGTTGGAGTTGACCAGAAGAGCTCCTTTGTTGTTACTGTTATTAGGTGCCATCACATGGGTACCAACTTATAGCGACCTTGTGCACTATATGAATGAAACACTGCCAGGTCCTGTACCAACCTCACAATTATTGCTACATTTCAACCTTTCACTCTTACCACTATGTCAATCCATCTTGTAGGGGGTCTTCTGCTTTTTCTACAACCTTCCACTTCACCAAGCATGATATCCTTTTCCAGTGACTGGTTCCTCCTGATAATATGTCTGGATTATGAGAATTGAAGTCTGGCAATCCTTCAGAGAGTATCCTGGCTGCACTTCTTCCAACACAGATCTGTTTACTCTTTTGGCAGTCCATAGTACTTTCAATATTCTTCTCCAACACCAAAGCTCAAATGCATCAATTCTTCTATGGTTTTCCTTATTCACTGCCCAGCTTTCGCATGCATATAAGACTATTGAAAATACCATGGCTTGGGTGAGGTGCACCTTTGTCCTCAAACTCTTGAACATTTTAAATGTGTGTTCAGAAGATTTGCTTAATACAATTATTCATTTGATTTCTTGACTGCTGCTTCCATGACTGTTGAAAGTTAATCCAAGCAAAATGAAATCTTTAACAACTTCAATCCTTTCTCCATTTATCATAATGTTTATTGGTCCAGTGGTGAGGACTTTTTTGTTGTTTATATTGAGGTGCATCCAATACTGAAGACTGTGTTCTTTGATCTTCATCAGTATTTTAATTTCTCTTTGCTTTCAGGAAGCAAGGTTGTATCATCTGCATATCAAAAATCTTCCTCCAAGCCTGATGCCACATTTTTCTTCATAGAACCCAGCACCTCAGAGTATCTACCCAGCATACATATTGAATAATTAAGTTGAAATAATATAACCCTGGCACGTACCTTTCCTGATTTTAGACTTTTCAGTCTCCCATTGTTCTGTATGAACAATTGCCTCTTGGTCTATGTACAGTTTCCTTATGAGCACAAGTAAGTGTTCTGGAATACTCATTCTCTAAAATATGGTCCATAGCTTGTCATGATCTACACAATTGAAAGCCTTTGAATAGTCAATAAAGCTCAGGTATCTGGTATTCTCTGCTTTCAACCAAGATCCATCTGATGTCAGCAATGATGTTCCTGCATGTAATCTTATTTAAATTGTAAATTTGTGAACTTTGTTTGTTTTTTTAATTAAACTACTCATATTTGATGTAGTTTACTCCCTCACACTAAAAAACTGGAACACCTTTGATAGTGTCATGCACTGTCCTGATGGAGTCCTGATGTGGTGCCGCAGATAAGCACTGGATTGCTAACCACAGCATTTTTAGTTCAAAGCCACCAGTCTGCACTTGGAAACCTTATACAGCGTTGCTATGAGTCAGACTTGACTTGATGACACTTTACAACTCTAACGCTATGATTCTACAATTGTATAAGTGAGTGTAGACACTCTGTATATTTTTGTTGCTGTTAGGTGCCATCGAGTCGGCACAAACTCATAGCGACCTTATAGATAATGATATATCTATATAACTCTATGATTCTACAATTATGTAAGTGAGTGTAGACACTCTGTATATAGATAGGACCAAGGATTTAGATATGGGTAAAAGTCAACCACAGTGTAGCACTGTAGGATAGGCTTTGAACTGGTAACCACAAGGTCAACAGTTCAAACTCACCAATCACTCTCAAAAAACCCTACACGGAATTGCTATGAGTAGGAACTGACTCAATGGCCCACAACAACCACAAGAGAAATGTAAAGGTAAACCAACCTCATTGCCATCAAGTTGATTCCAGGTGAGGGTGCCCCATGTTTTAATGAGTAGAACAGTTACATAGGGTTTTCTTGGCAGTTGTATTAACAGAAGCACATTATTGTGACTTCCTTGTTTCCACAGGACTGTTGGGTGACTTTAACCACCAATCTGTAAATTAATAATCAAGTCCAAATGGTTTGCCCTACCCAGGCATATAGATACTCTATACAGTAGTCCCTCTGTTTGCTGTGTTTTCCCTGCCTGCTGTTTCAGTTGCCTGTTGTCAGCCATGGTCCAAAACTATCATATAGAACATTCAAGAAAGAAACAGTTGATAAAATTTGACCTGCTTGCTTTCTGAGTGGCATGATGAAAAGTTGGGCGGTCTTGCTCAGGACGTGGATCACCCCATTACACAGCATATGACTTAGGCTTGCACTGCCCACCCACCATCTGCTTTGGAACCTTCCCCACGATCAGATTGTCCATCAGGTCAACTGGAGCAGTGCCTAGCTTCATCTGGCCTCTACTTGACTCAGTCATCATTCTACTCTGTTATTCACTGTTGTTGCTTATCTATTACGGTCCCTAATTTATAAATTAAACTTCATTATTGGTATGTATGTGTTAGAACAACAACCTAATCTCCTATCGGGTTTGGTACTGTTGGGGTTCCAGGCATCCTCTGGGGGTCTTGGACATGTGCTGATATGGTCATCTGTTTCTATTTTGGGATATATTCAGGAGTTATTTGTGGCCTTAATACTTAGATGGGTTTATATTTTGGTATTTTTTATGCTTTCTGATTGCCTCCAGGTAGATGTGATCAGGAGATGGGCTTCCCTTTTCACTCTACTTCCTGAGAAATTTCCAGATGCTATTGTTGGTCATTATGACATAACTCAGGATTTAATTTTTGACCTATTTCTTTTTCAGTCTGCCTGTCCTGCTCCACAATCCCCATTCAGTCGTTTTCCTAGTGATAAACAGTTCAGGGCCAGCTGTGAACACTTTGCACTTCCATTTGGTTTTAAGTGGAAACTATCCCCTTAAATTTCGAGGAAATCTGTGTGCATGTGTAGTGGAACCCCTCCAGTGTTGGGGGTGGTGTATCCACTCACTCAGGCACCCCCTCTAGTCACCTGAATGGAGGTGGGCAGCCAGTGAGAAACCAATGAACAGATTTTAAAAAAAAGAGTGCCCACACCTTTATCTCTGCAGTTCTGTCAGGCATCTGTGGCTGCTCTGATCCTTCCCCAATTCGGTCTCACCCAAGATGGCAGCTCTGGGAGCAACTGAGCACCTTGGATTAGAAAACACTGTATTTCTTGCTTCTGTTACAAATTCCCCTAGCTGTAAGCCTTCCAACCTTCCAAATATTCCTTTATATGTGGTTCAGAGTTCTGGGACCATCCCCTGAACTTGCTTGGTCTGGTATTCTGTGTTGTTGCTGATGCCTGATCTGCCATCTTGTTTATTCTATTTGCATAAGATCTTTTTAAAGTATTGAAGAGCAAAGATGTCAGCTTGACCACTATGGTGCACCTGACCCAAACCATGGTATTTTCAATAACCTCTTATGCATGTGAAAGCTGCTCAGTGAGTAAGGAAGACCATAGAAGAAATGATGCTTTTGAGTTATGGTGTTGGAGGAGAATATTGAAAATGCCATGGGCTATCAAAAGAACCAACAGATCTGTGTTGGAAGAAGTGCAGCCAGAGTGCTCTTTGGAGGCCAGGATGGCCATACTTCATCTTTCATACTTCAGGCATACTGTCATGAGGGATCTGTAGCTAGAGAAGGATATTATGTTTGGTAAGGTTGGAGGGTTTTGATGGTGGTTTTGAACCATCAACCTTGTGATTCAAGCCCAACTTGTGGTCCAGTGCTTATTCTACAGTGCCACACCAGGACTATGTATGCCAACTGACCATGGTATCCCCTGAGACTATGATCCTGAATTTCCAGGACCATTAACTCATTTCCTTAAGATGTTTGGTAATACCTAGGGAACTTTCCTTGTTTTGCTTGCTGTATGCTCAACCACCATCATAACTGTTATCCTGCAAGTGATTGTCTGCTGGCTCACTTTACAATAGCCACACCTTTGTAAAAGGCACATTTAGTATCTAGTCCTAATAGACAAGAGCTTAAGAAATGGAGGAAGAGAAACTGAGTTTGAATTGTTGTCTGATTACTGACAGTCTGGTTGCCTTCAATAGGATCTTTGCATAGTTGTCAGCTCCCTTCTTTATGAAGTGGGGGTGCCAATTGTTTATGTAGAAAGTCATTGTGAAGATTTAATCAGATAAAGACCATAAAATCAGAATCTGACATCACGAGGGATGAACACATTATCATTAATACCACAGTGATTAGTAGTATAATGTGTTACCTTTTTCTAGATTTAATTTCAGAAGATATCTTGTATCTGAACGGATTCTCAAGACCTGTGTACTTGATCCCCGTTTCTTCAAGTAACCCAAAATACTTAAATCAATCAAGTTGCCCTGACAATAATTTTGTTTCAAACTGTAACATATTCAGCTTCATTAACTAAATATATACACAATGTACATTTTATATAACACATGACTGTGGCATAGATAAAGTCCCCTACCAGCTGATCTTGAGGAAAAATGAACCCCATTATGATGATTTAGAAGAAGTGTTATTGGTTTGGTTTTTCCTCTGCTGGGTAGGAGAGTTCTGTGTTAGTATGGTTCTTGCCATTAAAGCACACAGTGTGAGATGTCACATTAGAAACACCGGTTGAAATTATAACTCATTTTCAATGAATTCGTTATTTTAACATTTAATGTTGATATGGCCGACATGATGTTGTTGGACAGAGAAAAAAAGGAAACCGACCAAGATACCTTCACAGAAAAATAAAACTCACCTGTAATCAAGTCACCTGGAGACAATGACATCAGAAGTGAGCCCGTGGGACTTTTCAGATGAGGGAAGAAATGTTCCAGTTCGCCATCCATTCACTCATGACTTTATGGTGTCCACAGCCCGGCACACAGGCAGGATTCTAACACTTATTTAGGACCCGAAAATCAGCACAACCTAAGGTTTGGTGACTGGTTAGAGTATAGATCTTTGTACATCAGGCTTCCCTCTCATTTTAGTGGTCTTAGGAGAATACCTGGTCATCACTCATACTCAGCAGTATTCCTTGTAACGAGTGTCTGAGAATGGTGGCAGAGAGTAGAACCTCAGCCTTTGACTCATGACATCTGCTCTTCAGGAAGTGTCAGGGTCTAGACCTTGACATTCTGCCTCTACCTTCTGTCTGTGAGTGTGAAAGAGACAAGGGTTTATATGCGGTTTTCTTTCCTTGGCCTCACACAAAATAGAGCAAGGTGATGTCGTGTTCAGAAAAGACTAATGTGTTGTTACATCTTCTTCAAGATGAAAGATTAGCTGTTTATAGCATGTATTCACAAATATAAGAGTTCAGAGCATTGTTTATGATGCCCAACCCCATAATGGGATGACATCAGGAACATCATACAGGAAAATGGCTAAAGGTCATTACAAAGACAGGAAAAATAGAAAACA
>NW_006408971.1:47494-49554 GCF_000296735.1 Chrysochloris asiatica
GACAACATGTTGAATGTTGTAGAAAATATCAAAAGAAGATGAAAGGCATACACATAATGTTGTACAAAAAATAATGGTCTCTGTTCAACCATGTAAAGAGGTAACTTACAATCGAAAGTTGATGGTACTGAAGAAAGAAGTCCAAACAGAAATCAAGGTATTGGCAAAATAAAAGGCTCCAGGAATTGACAGATTACTGAAATCTTTCGATAAACTGAATCAGCCTTGGAGGCACTCACATATCTATTTCAGGAAGTTTGGAAGACAGCTACCTGGAACCAATTGGGATAAATCCATGTTTGTGCTCATGCCCAAGATAAATGACCCAATGTAATGTGTGAATCATTGAATGATGTCATTAAAATCAGAAGCAAGTAAAATGTTTCTGGAGATAATTAACAAACGACTGCAATTGGACATCGACAGGAAAATGTCAGAAACTTCAGCCAGATTCAGAAGGTGATGTGAATGAAGGAATGTTATTGCTGATGTCTGATGGATCTTGGTTGAAAGAATAGGATACCAAAAAGATGTTTTCCTGCACCTTATTGACTTTGTAATGGATTTTGACTGTGCAGATCATGAGGATGTATGGATAACATCACGAAGAATGGGTATTCCTAAACACTTAATTGTTCTCATGAGGAACCTGAACAGAGCAAGGGATAATGAATGGTTTCAAATTAAGAATGCAGTGCTCCCGGGCTGTATTATTTCACTATATTTCCTCAGTGTGTATGCTGAACCAATAACCTGAGAAGAAAAATATGACATCATGATTGGAGGAAGATTCATTAGCAGCCAGTGATATGCAGATGATATCTTTTCAGTATGGATCTCACTTCAATGTTAAGAAGGCAAACATCCTTGCAACTTTACAGACATACGATAAATGGAGAAAAGATGAAAGTTGTTAAATACTTCATTTTGATTGGATCTGCAATCAACACTTTTGAATGCAGCAGTCAAGAAATTAAATGCATTTAACAAATCTTCACAAGACCATTTTGAAGTGTTCAAGAGTAAAGATTTCAGTTTGAGGACTAAAGTGTGCTGGACCCAAGCCATGTTATTTTCAGTATCCTCATATGCATGTGAAATTTGCATGATGAATGAAGAAGAGCATAGAAGAATTGATACATTTGAGTTATGGTGTTGTAGAAGAATATAGAAAGTACCATGGAATGCCAGAAGAATGATCAAATCTCTGTTGGATAAAGTACAACCAGAATTTTCTTTAGAATAAAGGATGAGACTTCATCTCTCATACTTCAGACATATTATTAGAAGGGACTAGTCCCTGGAGAATGATATTATGCTTGGGAAAATGGAGTGTCAGTAAAAAAGAGGAAAACCCCCAACATGATGGATTGACACAGGGGCAGCAGCAGTGAATTTAAGATTAACAACAGTTGTGCAGATGGTCCAGGACTGGGTAGTGTTTTGTTCTGTTATGCAAAAGGTCTGCTATGAATCAGAACTGACTAGATGGCAAGTAAGACCAACAGTGATAAAGTGTAATACTGCTGTGGTGCTGTAGGATAAGCACTGGACTGCTAAGCACAGTCATCAGGGCAACCCCAACAGTGACTCTTTGGAAACCTAATATGGGATTGTTATGAGTAACATATCATCAATCAAAACAAGGCCAGGGGCAGATTGTGGAGCAGACCACCAATTGCTCATATGCAAATTCAAACTGAAGCTGAAGAAAATGAAAAACAAGTTTAAGAGAGCCAAAATATGACCTTGACTATATCCCACCTAAATTTAGAGATCATCTGAAAAACAGATTTGATACATGAAACACTAAACACCATAGACTGGAAGAGTTGTGGGATGACATCAAGAACATCATACATGAAGAAAGCAAAAAGTCATTGAGAAGACAGGAAAGAAGAAAAGGGTCAAAATAGATGTCAGAAGAGACACTGAAATTTTCCCTCCAGTGTAGAGATGCTGAAGCAAATGAAAGAAATGAGGAGATCCAAGAGCTGAACAGAAATTTTCAAAGATCAGCTAGAGAAGATAAAGCCAAATATTACAACAAAATGTTCAAA
>NW_006408971.1:50451-58479 GCF_000296735.1 Chrysochloris asiatica
CTGTATATCTTTATGGGAACAGAAAGCCTCATTTTTCTCCTATGGAACAGTTTTGAACTGCTGACCTTGAGGTCCGCAATCACTACACAACCAGAGCCCCTTTATATATATGTATATATGTATGTCCGTGGGAGAAAGATGAGGCTCTATTCTCCCATAAATATTTACAGCCTCGGAAACCCTGTTCAGGGTTGCTATGGGTTGAAACCTACTCGACGGCACTTAACAACAACATATATGTGTGTGTGTATATGTATATATATAGTTGTTAAGTGTCATCAAGTCTGTGTAAGGTAACCTAGAATTGGGTTTCCCTGGAGTGACTGGTGTGGCGCTGTAGGATAAGAACTGGACCACTAGGTCAATTTGAACCACAAGGTGATGTTTCAAACACACCATACGCTCCTCGGAAAACCTATACATTGCCCTTATGAGTTGTAACTGACTCAATGGCACTTAGCAACAGCAATATGTGTGTGTGTGTGTGTGTGTGTGTGTGTGTGTGTGTCTCTCTTTCTTTCCAAATTGACTTCTTAAGCTTAGTACTTAAATACTACAATAATAGTGACACAAGGGTTAAGTAATGAGAAGCCACCTAGAAGGTAGTGACCGTTCAAACCCACCAGATGCTTCTCGGGAGATAGTTGTGTCTGTCTGAACTTGGAGACCCTGTGGGCTAGCTCTCCCCTGTCCTGTAGATTCAATATGAGTCAGCATAGACTCAGCAACAACAATGTCTCTGTCATGTCTTTATCATGCCTTTATCATGCCTTTATCATATCTTTATCATATCTTTATCATATCTTTATCATGCCTTTATCATGCCTTTATCATATCTTGCAGTTGCTAAGGAAACCGTGGTTGTTTCTAACACAGCTCACATGCTTCTACACTTCTGTGTTTCTAGTTCTAAATCCAGAGCATTTTTATTTGTAATGTCATATTAGGAGTCCTTGTGGCACTGTTGGTTTAATGTTGTGCTGCTAGCTGCATGGTTAGCAGTTGAAACCCATGAGTGGCTGTAATGGAGAAAGATCAAGCTCTCTGCTCCTGTGGATTTATAGCCTTAGAAACCTTAGGGAGCAGTTCTGCTCCGTCTTTCAGAATCATTATGGGTGGGGATCGACTCAACGGAAGCAATGCTACATAGTACCACACTGTAAGTGACCTACGCCAATGTAATTTAAAAGCATTTCAGAGTTCACTGTAAGTCAGTACCAAACTAGGTGGCAGACAACCACCACCTCTGCCAACACCCAGTGTTATTTGTTAAGTATGTTTTTTTCTTGCCCTAAGGCCAGGTATGTATGAGGTTGTGTCAAAAATTTTCAGCACTCTGGTTATATTAAAATGCACTTCTATGGCCATGGCTGATAACAACATTGATCAAGCCCGTGAAATAATTCAGTCTAACAGACAAGTGACAGTGGATTCTATGGAAAATTATTTGCAAATCAGCCATGGCTCTGCCTATGAAATATATGACAGATTTGGGTTTTGAATAGTTTGTGCAAGATGGATACAAAAACAACTAACAGACGAGCGTAAACTGAAGCGTTGGGATATTGTAACAAAATTTGGATCGATACTCAAAGGAAGTTAAAAGTTTCTTATAACAAATCATTACTGGTGATGAGATATGGATTCATCACTATGAGCCTGAGAGTAAATAGCAGAGTATGGAGTGGAAACATCCTCCATCGTTGACCAAAAATAGTTCAAACATCAACTGGCAGCCTGAAAATTGACACTTACAGTTTTCTGAGATTCTCAAGACCCACTATTGGAACATTATCATGAAAAAGGTTCAACAATCAACAGTGCTTGTTACACTGAGATGCTCACTGAAGAGCTGAAACCTAAACTTAGGATCAAACACAGAGGTCAGCTATCCAAGTGTGTTTTGATCTTGCATGACAATGGCTGAACTTCTTCCAACACAAATCTGTTTGTTCTATGGGCAGCCCATGGCACTTTCCTTTTTCTCCTCCAACACCATAACTCAACAGCATAAATTCTTCTACAGACTTCCTTATTCACTGTCCAGCATTCGCATGCATATGAGGTTATTGAAAATACCATGGCTTCAGTCAGGCGCACCTTAGTCCTCAAGCTGACATCTTTGCTCTTCAGCACTTTTAAAAGGTCTTTTGCAGCAGATTTGTCTAATGCAACACATTGTTTGATTTCTTTACTGCTGATTCCACGAGTGTTGATAAGTGACCCTAGAAGAATGAAGTCCTTGAGAACTGTAATCTTTTCTCCATTGATAAGAATGTTGTTTATGATCCAGTGGTGAAGATTTTTGTTTTCTTTATATTGGGATCCAATCCATACCAAAGGCTGCAGTCTTTGATCTTCAACATTAAGTAATTTAAGTCCTGTTCACTTTCCACACACAAGGTTGCATCATCTGTATATCGTAGGTTGTTAATGAGTCTTCCTCCAATCCTGATACCACATTTTTTTCATATAACCCAGCTTCTTAGATGATTTGCTCAGCATACAGGTTGAATAAGTATGGTGACAGAATACAACCCTGTCACACACTTTTCTTAAATTTAACCCATTCATTGTTACCATGTTTTGTTCGAACAACTATCTTTTGGCCCATGTACAGACTACTCATGAGCAAAATTAAGTATTCTAAAATACTCATATTTTGCAATGTTGTCCATAGCTTGTCATGATCCACACAATCAAAAGTCTTTGCGTTGTCCTTTGCTGGTTGCTGGAATGGGAGGAGTGGGGTGAGGGGAGTGAGAGGAAGGTGGAGCATGGGGCAGAGAATAGACACAGGATCATTTGGGTGCTTGGGATGGGGGCAATACACAAGAAGTGGGAGGGGAATGGCAGAACAATGTGGACGGGAAAACAATTAGGCAGGTTTGCTTGGGCTAAATGGCACAGAGGTAAATAATCGTGTATGCACAAACTTTGATCAACAGGGCTCTGGGATACAGGG
Organism: Chrysochloris asiatica; assembly: GCF_000296735.1. NCBI lineage: Eukaryota > Metazoa > Chordata > Mammalia > Afrosoricida > Chrysochloridae > Chrysochloris > Chrysochloris asiatica. The sequence goes on from NW_006408971.1 coordinate 53,417, forward strand.
ATTGAGACATGGTTGGAATGAGCAAAAGGGGGTAAATAATGTTAAGATGCTTGGCTGACTTTTGAATCTTGGTTTCCCTGGTATACCATTATAAAATAGACACTTGAGGAGGAGAGAAAGGAATAGTCAGACATATTACCATAGGAAGCTTGTAAGTCCGTCTTCTGTCTACAATTGATTGTTGTTGTTAATGTTGTTAAGTACTGTCTAGTTGGTTATGACCCATAGTAACCCTGTATAGGGTTTTCAGGGAGAAGCTGGTGAACTTGAACTGACGATCTTGCAGTTCAAATGGCTTTGCAGTATGGTGCATTAACCCACAGTGCCACACCAGGACTCCTAAAATGTGGTTACAGTGTGCCCAGTAAAGGAGGCTTCCTGTGGAGGCTCTGCATTACATAAGACCATAGGTGGAATCCTGAACCCCATCCAGAATCTTCTGAGGTGGGAAATTTCGACTGGATAGGACAAGAAGACCAGCCTGGATTGGCTAGATACTTCTTGAAAGAAAGACCAACAGGAAAAATAAAAAACAATAAAGGCAGTACGACTGATTACTACAAGCACAAGCAAGTTGCTCACCCAGGAGACATTAAGGCAAGTGGTTGCATCCCCTCAGGGCAAAACCCCTTCTAAGACTAAGACTCAATGGGAATACATACTCTGAATGGTGACCACATTCATAACCGATAAGGGGAAGTGACGGAAAAACAGCAATGAAGCTGCGAACTAAGCCCTACAATGTTCAATAGACTCCTGTGCATCTGGGTGGAGACCTGGTTGGCCAGCAGTGTGGCAAAGCCTGGAGACTCCTGGGCCCAGAGTCAATGACATAGCCAAAGAACACTAGAGTGGAGTGTGAAGCATCCAGCTGATAAGAAGAGAGGGCATATTCACAAGAACACCCACACTTGCAGATAATACCCACTTGAACTGGCTTCAATGACTGCATGATCAGAGCTCAACTAGAAGAAGAAAGAAGAGGAAAAAAAGAGTAATCTGATACAGTTTGATGAACTTGACATACACCTATGGATGCAGTAGCTCAAAAGAGAGAACTAATCTTTACATCTCAGATCATTCCCACCCCCTCCATAAACAGAGTAGACAGGGATGGGCAACTTGGACATTGCTTACCCAAAATGGGAGGAAGGTAACACAAAGGCAAGAAGTGACTGGCTTACAAGCTTTCAACAGGGAACCTAGATCCAGAGGGCACGGAGGAAGGTAGAATCTCACTGAGTAGTATCCAGTCTGTCTGGGCGGGGCTGATGAAAGGAGATAAGGATAGGTGTCTTGTGGCACAATAATAAATAATTGTTATCAGGACTGATTGTGAGGGTTGAAAATGTAAAGGTAGACATTTTGTAGCAAAAGGAGGGGAGTGATTGACTTTGTAGTCTAGGAGCGGAGGTCCCTGGGACCATCAAGGGAGAAGAACAGAGAGCGGGACCCTACCCAGAGATGCAGTGATACCAGAGATGGAGGCAGAGATGATGACGTGGAGAGATGGAGCAGCTGGGGACTTTAGACCCAGAGAGGGAGAGGGGCTGTGTGCTGACGATTAGGGACAGGCTTGCAGGGTATACCCTTTGGTTAGTTGACGATGCATGGAGGGGATTGTAACCATCACAAATGAAACGACATATGATAGGATGAATGTAAAGCTAATGTTCTCCCATATAAACTATCACATAATTCACAATAAAATATTTTTTAAAAAAGTCTTTGCGTAGTCAATAAAGCACATGTAAACATCTTTCTGGTATTCTTTGCTTTCAGCCAAGACCCATGAGACATCAGCAATGATATCCATTGTTCCATGTCCTTTTCTGAATCTAGATTGGACACTCTAAATTCTCCATCAATGTCTGCTTGCAGCCGTTTTTGTATTATCTTTAGTAAAACTTTATATGAAAGATATTGTCCAATGATTTCCACATTCCATTGGGTCCCCTCACTTTGGGATGAGCACAAATACGGATGTTTTCTAATCAGTTGGCCCGATTGTTGTCATCCAAATTTCTAGTCATAGATAAGTGAGTGCCTCTAGTGCTGCCTCAATTTCTTGAAAGATTTCAGTTTTTATTCCATTAATTTCTGGTCCTTTATTTGCCAATTCCTTCAATGCATCTTGGACTTCTTCCTTCAAGATCATTGGCTCTTGATGTATGCTACCTCTTTTAATGGTTGAACATCTGCCACTGGCCTTATTTTGGCTGATGATATGGAGCTTTCCCATTGTCTCTTTCCATAGCTGAAGTCAATTTGATTTCTATATATTCCATTTAGTGAGGTCCATTTGTATACTTGTCTCTGATTCTGTGTAAAGAAGGTATTTGAAATGAACAAATAGATGATTTTGCATAATTTTATCATGTGATCTCAAGCATCATTTCTATCACCAAGGCCATATTTTCCAACTTCTGATCCTTTCTTTTTCTTCCCATCTTTTGCATTCCAATCACTAGTGTTGATTAATTCATCTTGATTGCTTGTTTGATCAGTTTCAGATTGAAGAAGTTGGTAGAATTCTTCTATTTCATCCTTACTGACTTTAGTGGTTCATATGTAAATTTGAATAATAGTGGTATTACCTGGCTTTCCCTGCAGATGCATGGATATTATCCTATCACAGACAGCGTTGTACCACATGACTGATCTGGATATGTTCTTTTTGACAATGAATGCAACACCTTTCCTCCTCAATTTGTCATTCCTGCATAGTAAACCATGTGGTTGTCAGATTCAAAATGGCCAATACCAGTCCATTTCAACTCACTAGTGCCTAAGATATCAATGTTGTGCATTCCATTTCATTTTTCACAATTTCCAATTTTTCTAGATTCTACTTTGTACATCCCATGTTCTGATTATTAATGGATGTTACAGCTGTTTCTATTCACATTGAGTTGTGCCCCATTAGCAAATGAAGGTCCCGCTGGCTTTACTCCCACAGGCTTTACTCTGTGTTATCATGGTCAACTCTACTTTGAGGATGCTGCTCTTTTCCATTCACATTTTGAGTGACTTCTAAACTGAGGGGCTCATTTTCCGTCACTATCTCTGACAGTGTTTCTCTGCTATTCATAAGGATTTCAGTGACTAAATATTCAGTCATAGTTTGTCACTCCTTCTTCCTAGTTTGTCTTCATCTGGAAGCTCATCTGACCTGTCTACCATGGGTGACCCTGCTGTTATTTAAAATACTGGTAGCATAGCTTTCAGAATCACAGCAACTCACAAGCCACCACAGTATGACAAACTGACAGACGAGTGGTAGAACAGGTAAAGCATCCAAAATAGGGTGGAGACATGTCTCACCTTTGCTTCCCAGAAATCAACCTTGGGTTGATTTTGAGTTAGGTTCTCCTTCCCCCTTGTGAAATCAGAGGAAGTCAGACATAGTTCCCACATGATTTTTACAAATGTGTGTTGAATACCATTGAAAACCGTGGAGTCCTTATTTGGCACTGTAGATTAATGCACTGAACTGCAAGGTCACTTTGAACCACAAGGTCAGTGATTCAAGCTCACCAGCTGCTCCTCAGAAATCCTATACAGGGTAGCTCAGAGTCAGTACTGACTTAATGACACTTAACAACAACATTAAGGAGCTCTGGTAGCGTAGTGGTTATGGATCGGGCTGCGAACCGCAAGGTCAGCTGTTCAAAACTATCAGCTGCTCCGCGGGAGAAAGATGAGGTGTTCTGCTCCCTTAAAGATTAACAGCCTCGGAAACCCTGTGCAGGGTCACTATGAGTCAGAACCAACTCCACAGCACACAACAACAAGAACAACGACATTGAAGACCATCAAACTTGGTAAAATGGTGGTTCAGCTAACGTTTGGAATCCCTCAATGAGACAGATTGACATAGTGATGGCACCACTGTGCTCAAACATGGCAAGAATTATGAGGGTGGCGAAGAAAGGGGCAGTACTTAAGTCTGTTGTACCCAGTGTCACTATAAGTGAGACCCAACTCCAAGAAAAACATCCCATTTTACTATACATTGAATTATTTCATTATCTTTCTTCCAAAAATCTCTATAAAATGGTCTGGTCCCATCTTGAGAATATACTTGTTGAAGCCAAATTGCTGATTCAAAAACCCCCCAGAAAGCTTTTTCTAACTTCCTTTTCTCAGCACTGCAAGAGAAATGGTCTCTTTGGATCCTTTACTACTGTATGCATTTATACTGTCTCATGTTTGCCAATTATTATACTGAAATCAAATGGCTCATTCTAAATTGCCTTTCTCTCATTACTCCTAAGCTTGAATATGTTTTCATATATTTATTATTCATTAGTATGGCTATTTTCTTCCCTTATAATTAAGCTTGATAGACAAATGTTTCTTATAGTAACATTTGTGTGGCAGATATGTCGTAAATATATTTTTTAGTACGCAAATTAATGTGAAAAAATTTTTGTAGCTCTTACTCCCATTTAATCTATAAATTTTGATATGATTACATGTATTTTTAAAATAGGGTTAAGTCTTTGATATCAGTTTTAGAAGAGTCTTATTTAACCTCAAGATTAAAACAAATATTTGCTGAAAAAAGTTCTATCCTTTTATGAGTCCAAGTAACATTTAATTACTTGACTTTTGTAGATGTCTTTTAGAGACATGAGTTGTTTAATTTTCATTTTAATTTTGAAAAATATATATAATAAAACTTTCCTAATTTCATCATTTTGCATGTACAATTCAATGGCATTGATTCCATTCAGTACAATGAACAGTAGTCAACACTGAGCTTTTCCAAATTATTCCATCATCAGTTACAGAAACTGGTGTCTCTTGAGCAGTGCCTCCCCTCCTACCACTGGAAACCAGCAATAAGCTTTGCTGCTATACCTGTATGTATAACTGAGAAGGGTTTTATAGGAATCTAATCTGATCGGACTTCCAGGAATCTATTCCTGGAACAAGAGGCAGTTTTTCTCACAGAAAATAGGAACACTGAATGGTTTAAAATTAAGAAAGGTGTGTGACAGGGTTGTATTCTTTCACCATACTTATTCAACCTGTATGCTGAGCAAATAATACGAGAA
>NW_006408971.1:59714-62190 GCF_000296735.1 Chrysochloris asiatica
TTGGTGATAGAAATGATGCTGGAGAATGCATGATAGAATTCTGCAAAATCAATGATTTGTTCACTTCAAATACCTTCTTTAGACAGCATAAGAGATGACTATACACATGAACCTCACCAGATGGAATACATAGAAATCAAATTGACTACAGCTGTGGAAAGAGATGATGGAAAAACTCCATATCAGTGAAAAGAAAGCCAGGGACAGACTGTGGAACAGACCATCAATTACTCATATGCAAATTCAAACTGAAGCTGAAGAAAATACGAGAACTAAAATATGACCTTGAATACATCACACCTGAATTTAGAGATCATCTGAAGAACAGTTTGGATACATTGAACACTAAAGACCGAAGACCAGAAGAGTTGTGGGATGACATCAAGAACATCATATATGAAGAAATCAAAAAGTCATTGAGAAGACAAGAAAGAAAGAAAAGTTCAAAATGAATGTCAGAAGAGATACTGAAATTTTCTCTCCAGCACCGAGCTTTATAGGAACTCCATCTAGGGTCAGGAACTCTGCTGTCACATCCCTTCCACAATCACCTAATGAGCTCCATGAACTGCAGGAGGCCTCCAGAGATTCCTCCCCTACTGGTTCAAAAATTGCAGTTTGTTTTTACAAATAGGACAATCCCACAATGACCCAGAGATAGCAGACAATTTTAGCACACATGAAGAAACAAAGAGAAAATGGATCAAACAAATAATCAAGATGAAGAACCAGAAAATATTCTGAGGAAGAACAGGTAATGGAACTAACTAAAAAGGAATCCAAAAGAATGATAATTGTTGCTATTGTTAGGTGCCATCAAGTCAGTACTGACTCACAGGGAACTAATGCACAGCAGAAGGAAACACTGCCTGGTCCCACATCAACCTCATAATTGTTGCTATGTTTGAGCCCATTGCTGCTACCACTGTGCCAGTGCATCTCATGGGGTCTTCCTCTTCTTGTCTGACCCACCACTTTATGAAACATGATATCTTTCTTCCGTCATTGGTCCCGTCTCATAATATGTCCAAAGTATGAGAGGCGAAGTTTGGCCATCCTGGTTTCTAAGAAGTATTCTGGCTGTAGTTTCTTTCAATACAGATTGGTTTGTTTTGTTAGCCGTCTATGATACTTTTAATGTTCTCCTTCAACACCATAACTCAAATTCTTCTATAGTCTCCCTTATTCACTGTCCAACTTTCACATTCTTATGAGGTTAATGAAAATACTATGGCTTGGGTCAGGCGTACCTTACTCTTCAAACTGACTCTGTTGTGTTAAATAATTTAAAGTGATCTTGTGTAGCAAATTTGATTTGATTTGATTTTTTTTATTAAAATAATTTATATTTAGTTAGAAGCATTCAGAATGTCAACAAAACAGCTGCAACTTTTTTGTTTGCAATTACAGAGTGGTATTCAGTTAACAGAACAATTATTTCGTATAAGCTGCATCAGACAACTGAAGATGAAAAAACAAAACAAAAACTACCATCCCCATATATAACTAATTTGTGCTGTGCACCATAAGAACCTGCTTTAAATTTCCATGCCAATTTACAACCCCCATACTGTACCAGGCAAGGTTAGTGGCTATTGAAAATACCACCAGGACAGGGCTAGCTAACGACACATTCGGTAGTGTGTTAACTATACAAAAAAAGACACTGCACAATTTAAAAACAAATCTTACACAGCCTTACATTTCAAAAAAAATTTTTTTTCTTTAAAAGGAGAGAATTGTGTACAGGAAGGTTAAATGTTTTATAAACAAAACAAAACAAAACAAAAACAAAACTGCCTTAGAACCAACTTATTCATCATCATCATCATCTTCATCTTCATCCTCTTCGTCTTCTTCCTCTTCCTCGTCTTCTTCATCTTCCTCCTCTTCCTTCTTTTTCTTGCTTTTCTCTGCCTTGACGACTCCCTTTTTGGCTGCATCGGGCTTTCCTTTAGCCCGGTAGGCAGCAATATCCTTTTTGTACTTCTCCTTCAGCTTAGCAGCCTTCTTCTCATAAGGCTGCTTGTCATCGGCAGCGGTATTGTTCCACATTTCTCCCAGTTTCTTCGCAACATCACCAATGGATAGGCCAGGATGCTCGCCTTTGATTTTGGGGCGATACTCCAAACAAAACAAGAAGGCCAAAGGAGGCCTCTTGGGTGCATTGGGATCCTTAAACTTCTTTTTTGTCTCCCCTTTAGGTGGGATATAGGTTTTTATTTCTCTTTAAAAACGGGCCTTCTCTGCCTTTGCCATGTCTTCAAATTTTCCTTTCTCTTTAGCAGACATGGTCTTCCACCGCTCTGAGCACGTCTTGGAAAATTCTGAGAAGTTGACTGAAGCATCTGGATGCTTCTTCTTGTGCTCCTCTCGGCAGGTTTGCACAAAAAATGCATAGGATGACATTTTGCCTCTCGGCTTCTTAGGATCTCCTTTGCCTATGTTTAGTTATTTTTTTCTGTCCGTGAGGCAC
>NW_006408971.1:82810-96034 GCF_000296735.1 Chrysochloris asiatica
CTATGAGTCGGTTCCGACTCGAAGGCACCTGACAACAACAACAACAGACGTAACTGCTATGTGGAATGGATGTTATACGTTTTATTTCCCTTAGATAGGGTTGCTAGAGGCCTGGTGTGGCTCTGTGGGTTAATACACCAGATTGCAAAGTCTTTTGAACTACAAGTTGGGTGGTTCAAGCTCTCCAACTACTCCTAGGAGTCCCCTATACAGGGTCTCTTTGGGTCAGAACTGACTTGACGGCACTGAACAACAACATACAGGGTTGCTATGAGTCTGAACCAACTCAACGGCATGCCATAACAATAACAACAAAAGTTTTATACACAAAATGTATAAAATATAACTTATTTTTACATAATGCTCAATTGAAGAATTTAATCAACTTGAAAATATGAAGCACACATAATGAATCTGCAGAGTGTGAGGTAAGAAACCTCAGACAGATTGTTCCTGAGTAATGGGCTGTGTTGAGGAGGATTGTTAGGGAGACAGACATCTGAGTTGAGACCATTGTATTTCAGTGATCCGATTCTCACTTCTCTACAAGAGACCCGGTTTCAATTTCCTGCTACTGCACATCAAGGGAAACCACTAGCTTTCTGTCAGTAGGTTCTTGTCTGTTGTTGTGATGCTAGACAAGTGTCAGAGAGTTGCTTCCAGTTGAAGAGTTTCTAGGAGGAAAGGTTTTGTGAACCGTTTCCAAAAACCAGCCAGTGCAAATGCTGTGAAGGATAAGGCCCACTTCACAGCTGGTCATGGTGATGTCCCAGGACCGGACCATTTTTCTTTCCAATTTGCGTGGTTCATTTGAAGTTGAGTGCCAATTCAACAATAACTATCAACATTAGCAAGTTTGAGTAGATACACATACACACATTCTACATTGTACTGAGACCATGTTATTCAAACAGAACAAGGGAACACCAAATGGTTTTAAATTAGGAAAGATGTGTGCCAGGGTTGTGTTCTTTCACCATACTTACTCAACCTGTATGCTGAGCAAATAATCCAAGAAGATGGATTATATGAAGAAAAATGTGGCATCAGGATTGGAGGAAGACTCATTAACAACCTGCAATATGTAGATGATACAACCTTGCTTGCTGCATGTGAAGAAGACTTAAAATAGTTACTGATGAAGATGAAAGAATATCTTTTGATATGGATTGCATCTGAATGTAAAGAAAAAAAATCATCACTACTGGACTAGTAAAAATCATCTATTGTTGTTGTTAAGTGCCGTGGAGTCGGTTCCGACCCATAGCGACCCTATACAGGGTTTCCAAGGCTGTAAATCTTTATGGGAGCAGAACACCTCATCTTTCTCCCGTGGAACAGCTGGTAGTCTCGAACTGCTGACCTTGTGATTTGCAGACGTAACGTCTAACGCTCCTATATCAGTGAGAAAAAATTGAACTTGTCAAAGACTTCATTTTGCTTTCATCAACCATCAACTCTCATGAAAGCAGTAGTCAAGAAACCAAACACATATTACATTTGGCAAATCTACTGCACAAGAACTTTTTAAAGAACTTATTAAAGTGTTGATGAGCAAAGATGTCAGTTTGAGGACTAATGTGCACCTGATGGAAGCCATGGTATTTTCAATAACCTCATATGCATGTGGAATTTGGACAGTTTATTAGGAAGATCATAGAAGAATTGATGCATTTGAGTTAAGGTGTTGGTAGAGACTATTGAAAGTACTATGGATTTCCAAAAGAGCAAACATATCTGTGTTGGACAAACTACAACCAGAATGGTCATTGAAAGCCAGGATGGCCAACTTCACCTCTCATACTTCAGTCATATTATCAGGAGGGACCAGTCTCTGGAAAAGAATATCATTATTTGGTAAAGTGGAGGGTCAGAGAAAAAGAGGAAGATCACAAATGTGATGGATTGGCAGAGCGGCTGCATCGATGGACTCAGGCATAGCAAAGACTGTGAATTTGGCCCAGAACCAAGCAGTATTTCCTTCTGTTATTCATATGGTCCCTATAAGTCAGTACTGACTCGCTGACACCTAACAATAATATCAACATCCTCATTTGGTTCTTAGATATCAGTGTGGTAGATGTTTACTGTCAACTTTCTCTGTTTTCTGTTTTTTCTTTCTGTTCACGATTAAACTTGGGTAGTTTAGGTTACTTTTCTTTTTAAGATTTTTAAATAATGCTTTACTCTGGGTAATGCCATATCATTGCCAGTGTGTGTTGTGAGCTATGGAAGTATTCATTGTCTTGTATGTAGGGATAGAATGGGTCCTGGTGGCTCAATGATGCAGTGCTCCATTGCCGTTCCAAAGCTTGAACCCACCAGCTGCTCTGCAGCACAAGGGTATGGCAGTCTGCTTCTGGAAGGATTACAGTTTGATTGGAAACCGGATGGGGCAGTTCTACCATGTCCCATACGTTCACTAAAGGGCCACTATGGGAAAGAATTGACTTGACTGTAGAACGGATATTGTTACATGCCATGAAGCCCATTCCTACCCATCCTGGCACATGTGGTAGAACCAAATTGGCCCATAGTCCTTCCTGTGCTGAAATGCTACAGGAGTGGAACACCAGCTCTTTCTCCGGCACACCTTCTGGGTGGGTTCAAAATGCCAGCTCTCTGGTCCACAGCTGAGCACTTAACCATGTGCCATGAGGACTGCTTTGTTTAGATATATGTTAATGGATTTTGGTGTGGGAGAGCACCCAAGGCCTAGCCATGAGATTACTTCATTGTTAACTAGCATTGTAATGGTGCCTCCCTCTAGCAGAGCCCAGCTTCTTCAATTGATGACTAAGTTTGTATTCCAAATCCAGCTTTCTTCCTGGTGGGAAATGATGTGTTCCTTTCTCCTATACTTTTCGTCTCATGTGAATAATGAATAGTGATGTTGATGGCAATGTTTTTATTTTCATTTCATTAAAATTACTAGAAAAAAGGAATGTTTCCCCAGCTTGTTGTTAAATAGGATAATTTCCTTACAATATTCTTCTGGGGGTGAGTTACTTTGAGTTCTGTTTATCTTCTTTTATTATTATTATTATTTTAATTCTTGTGGTAGATCACCACTTCAATACATCTCTTGCATAGCTTATTTTGGTCATGAATTCAAAAATGTATTTTTAAGATAATCAGGTATTTCCAGTTCTCCAAGATTGTTAAACCATTTTCTTGTGTAGTCATGGGTTTTTGTCAGGCAAAGTAAATGATATACATATTATAAAGCGGATGTTTTATTACAGGGAAGGCCTTGGAGTCTAATTCTCCTGTGACATGGTCTTCAGATTCAATTCCCCGTTCTGTTTGTCTGTATACCTTCAATTTAAAATGAGAAGCACTTCACTCAGGATTTTATTTAAAATCAAATGTTTACTGTTGAAAGCAAATAAATGTGACTGTGATTGTCTTGGCTCCAGAAACTTCCATCTAGGGACTCATTAATTTCCAGATTTTCTTCAAGTTCCTGCTACAACTTATGTTTTATAGTAGATGATTGTTTAAAAAAAAAAAATCAACAGTAAATATTATGCACTTTATTACACTATTTCATTTTCAACTCTGGATGCTTCTTAGTGTCTCAGTTTCACAAGGCTGTTATAAGAATATACCACAAAGTAAATGACTGATAAAAATGGAAATCTGTCCCATCATTTTGGAGGCAAAAAGTTTGAAATCAGGGACTGACAGGGCCTTGTTCTCTCTGGAAGCTCTAGTGGAATCGTCTTTCTTGTCTCTCCCATCTTCCGGAAACGTCATGTGTCCTGTGGTTTGCAGCTTCTGACTAACTCTGCAGGTGCATGGATGTTGTCTTCTGGCTGTCTTTCTATCATTGCTTGTAATCTCTGATGAGATCAGGACCCAGCCCAGTCCTATGTGGCCTCCTGTTAATTTATCTGATGATATCTTCACAGACTCTGTTTCAACATGACAGATACCAGGGATTAGGATTTCAGTATGAATTTAGGTGACCACAAATCAATTCGTAATGCTCAGAGAGACCTGAAGAATAAATATGCCTGAGTTGAATAAATAATAGATTCCCAGGACATACAATGTCCAAGTACCTATTTCTGGTGGTTACTATATCATCCCAAGTTTTCTGAAATATTAAATCATGCCTATGAAAGATAATGATATGCCTAGTATGCTAGTCACTGCGTTATCAATGAGATTCTGTTTGGGAAAAGGCCTTTGGGAGTGTTATCACATAAGCTAACATGATGTCATACTGGAATAGGCTGGGTCCTAATACAATGAGTAAAACAAAACAAGAGAATGGACACAGAGACAAGAAGAAGGACCCCATGTGACACTGTAGCTACAAGGACGGTGTAAAGTAAAGTGGCACCAACTAGCATCATAATCACAGTTATGAGGTGTTTTTTTGGGGGCAGGGGGATGTTATCAGGGTGCAACACAGGATCCAAAAATGCTCAGGACACAGTTCTTCAGTCAGGATAGCTTCTCCTCAGCCATGCCCAAGGCAATGATGCAATGCTCTTTTAGAACTGCTGATAAATGCCCAGAGGGCACACCACTCAACCATAAGCCCTAGCCTGAAGGCACACAGCTCTAGCTTTGTCAGTCAGCAAACTTGGTTGCCCCAATTAAGTGCCTGGAGACACCCCCTTTGCAATCAAACCTCTTGCCCAAAGTCACTCAAATGGTCTTGCTTCATGGGCTGGAAAGCACACTGCTCCATGTGTGCTCTGGCTCTTTGTTTTGCTACTGCTGACCCTCTGCCACCCCATAGCGACCCTATATAAGGTTTCCAAGGAGCAACTGGTGAACTTGAACCACGGACCTTGTGGTTCAAACAACTTTACAGTCTGATGCATTAGAACACAGCACCACACCAGGACTCCTGGGTAGGAGAGGTTCAATGTGCAACGGTTTCAGGGTCCAACAGATGCGGTTCACTTCTTGCTCCACTTTCATGGTAGTGGGATCTCTCTATTCCTTCTTTGGGCATGACTCATTTTAGATGCCTTAGACTTCCAAGTTTTACAAGCACAATTCATTCTGCTAACTGCTTACAACTGAATCATACAATGCTATCCATATCTTCTTCTACCTCATATCCACCTCCAGTAGGACAAAGTGTTTGGTGGGCGTTACAAAACTATGGCTAGAAGGTCCACTTGAACTGATTCACTGCACTGCCCAAGATCTTCATGAAACCACCAGAAGTTTGGAGAGAATGATGGAAAAGATCCTCTCTCAGAATCTCAGAAGGAGTCACCGTGGCCAGCTCCCTGATCTCTGACTCACAGCTTCCAGAACTGAGGCAGTAGTTTGCTGATTTTACAAGTCACCTATTTAGTAGTGCTTTGTTATAGCAACCCTGTTATTGTTGTTGTTAGGTGCTATGACGTCAACTCCGACCCATAGTGACTCTGTATATGGTTTCCAAGGAGCAGCTGGTGAGGTTGAACCACCAACCTTGCAGTTCAAATGACTTTGCAGCCTGATGCATTAGCCCACAGTGCCACACCAGGACTCCTATAGCAACCCTAGGAAACCATAAGTAGATATATGCCTTCTTCTCTTGTTTCTGAACTTCAAAGACCTCCTGGGAATCAAAAATGATTTTGGTGATAAAATTTATAATTCTGCTTTTCCAGTTCTCCTAAATTTACCAAAGGATATTATTATTATTATTACTTTATCTTTGTAGTTTATTTCCACTGAACTTCATTTAATATATATATATCTTGCTTGTGTCAGGTACTTTGTCAATAATCCCCGAGTGACCTTGGAAACTATATCTACAGCTATCATTTGTAAACTGGGGTTGCCTATGAAAGCCTTTTATTCAAGCATATCAGTCTAGCATGTTAATAGAGCACCTGACAATTGTGAATGTGTATTGATTCTGGATTTTAAAAAGATATTCAAGATTGAGTGTTTATGGAATGAGGTTTTCATAGAGAACTTAGGATAGCTATAAATTCAAATTGATTCTGAACCCTACTGCATGCCTGTGGGAGATGTAGAGCATTTCCCTTATTTATTCTTCTCTGTTTCAATATCACATCATGAAGGTGATAATGTTGCCTGCCAGAATTTGTTGTGATGACGGATTACTAATATTTCTTGATTGATTTCATACTCAGCTATGCTATAAAACCTAATTGATGACCCAGTCATCAGCATTTTAAGTGGTTCCTATTCAGTTTGTTGTTGTTGTTGTCGTCAGGTGCCATCAAGTCAGAACCGACTCATAGCGACCCCATGCACAGCAGAACGAAACAATGTCCGATCCTGGGCCAACCTCACTACTGCCGCCACACTTGACACCATCAGTGATGCCACCTCGCTGATCCATCTCGTTGGGGGTCTTCCTCTTTTTCTCTGACCCTCCACCTTACCCACCATGACATCCTTCTCCAGCGACTGTTCTCTCCGGACAATATGTCCAAAGTATGAGAGACGAAACTTAGCCATCCTGGCCTCCAAGGAGCACTCTGGTTACACTTCTTCCAAAACAGATCTATTGGTTCTTTTGGCAGTCCATGGCACTTTTAGTATTCTCCTCCAACACCACAACTCAAAGGCATCAATTCTTCTACGATCTTCCTTATTCACTGTCCAGCTTTCGCATCCATAATGAGGTTATTGAAAATACCATGGCTTGGGTATTAAGTTTAGTTTCCTTTAAAATTCTTACTCATTAAGCTTTGTTTTTCATTTTCTGTTTTCACTTTTAGAAACCTGTTCTCCAAATATTCCCTGCCCTTTGCTCAAGACACAAGTGTTATAGTGTAATATTATCCTCTAGAATTATGCATTTGTGTGTTTTTTTTAAATTGCTTTGATTTGTTACTTAAAATGTGTATTCTGTTGTGTTGTGTGTTGCTGTTTTTAAAAAATATTTTCTCCAAAGTATTGGGCTAAAGCAGAATGGACTCAATGGCCTTTCATTAAGTAATAGAGTTCATTTTCTCACAAGCATCTTTTTTTTTTTTTTTTTAATTTTTATTGTGAAGTAAGTGGTAGTTTACTCAAGCATCTGTTTCTTCATAACATTTCAGCCTGATGGTTGTCCAGTATTCTGAGACCAGTGGTATTTTTTATAGTGCTATTTTTTATAGGTGTATCAGATATATAGATAAATGACTAATACTAACATTGCTTTTCAAACAAAGTTAAACTTCATTTTTTTAAAAATCCTATTTTCCATTGCCTTTCTATACATATATTGTATTTGAATCATTGTTGATAGTACTCTGTTCGTCCATCTGTCCATCCATCTACCTATCCATTGCAATTATTCCTTGATTCTCTCAGTGACCTTTTATATACATTGGGAAGGTCATCAGTGTTTCTGGAACAGTGAGTGATAAGTGTTGGAAATACAGTGCTTACATTGGGCGTTACTTGTTTCATCACGTACCTCGCATTTGTAGATATGGTGAGCTGGGAAGTATTACAGGAAAAATAAATATTTGTACTGAAGATGCTGGTTTTAGTTGTTAGGTTCAATAGAGTTAGTTCCTAACCATTGTGACCCTAACCCAACAGAAGTAAACAGTACCTGGTACTGCACCAAACTCACAATTGTTACACTTGAATCCATTGTTGCCGCCACTGTGTCAGCCCACCTTGTTGGAAGGTTTTCCTTTTTTCTGCCTCTCTACTATATAAGCCAGCATGATGTCCTTCTCTGGGAACTGGTCCTTCCTAACAACATGTCCAAAGATGAGAAACAAACTCTTAGTATCCTCTTTTCTTCTTTTTTTTTTTTAACTTTTTATTGTAAATTGAGTGGAGGTTTACAGAACAGATGATCAGTTCCATATTGGACAAATTATATACTTTTTGTCATTACAATGTTTGCAAGCCACTCCATGTACCATTGGTTAACAGTATTTGCCTCTATCCACTTAATTTCCCCCTCACCCACACTCCCTAGCAACCTTGTAAAGAGCATTCAGTTTGTACTTCCTTCAAGACCTATTTGTTTGTTCTTCTGGCAGTCCATGGTATTTTTCATATTCATCACCAACACCATGATTCAACTGCATCTGTTCTCTTATGGTCTTTCATATTTATTGTTCAGCTTTCATGGACATAGAAGGCAATTGAAAATACCAAGTGTTGGATCAAGTGTGCTTCAGTCTTCAAATCTCTTTGGTCTTTAACACTTCAAAGAGCTCATTGGCAAAGGATGTGCCTAATGAAATACCTCCTTTGATTCCTATCCTGTTGATTGTGGATCCTAGCAAATAAAGTCCTTGACACTTTGAATCTTTCTTCCATTTATCATGATGCTATTTACTGGTCCAGTTGGGAGGATTTTTTATTCTCTCTATATTGAGGTGCAGTTCATACTGAAGGCTTCAGTCTTTGATCTTCATCAGTAAGTATTTTAAATCTTGTTTGCTTTCAGCAAGCAGGTTTGTGTCATCTATATATCACAGGATGTTAATGAGTCTTCCTTCAGTTTTGATGCCTTGCTCCTCTTCATATACTCCAGCTTCTTGGATTATTAGCTTAGCATATACATTGAATACAAATGGTGAGAGGACACAATCCAAGTGCACACCTTTCCTGATTTTGAACTATTCAGTATCCCCATATTTTATTTGGATAACTACCTCTTTTTCTAGTAAAGGTTTTTCATGAGCACAAGAAAATGTTCTGGAATGCCCATTATTTGTAATGCTATCCGCAGTTTGTTGTGATTCACGGTCAAATGCCTTACATTGTCAATAAAGCACAAGTAAATATCTTTTAGGTACTCTGTGTTTTCAGCCAAGATCCACCTGACATCACCTATGATATCCCTAGTTCCATGTCTTCTTCTGAATTGGGCTTACTTATCTGGCAACTGTGTGTCAGTGTGCTGCTGTGACTATTTTTGGAATATTTTCAGCCAAATTTGACTAGTATGTTAATGGTAGTGCTCGATGATTTTTACATACTGTTGATTAACTTTGGAATGGGCACAAGTATGAATCTCTTCCTATCAGTTTACCAGGTACATTGTCTTCCAAATATCTTGGTATAGATGAATGTGTGCCTCTAAAGCTATTTTGGTTTGTTGAAACATTTTAATTCCTGAAACCTTGTTTGTCGACTATTTTTGAACTTTCCCCTTCATTACCATTGGTTCTTGATCATATGCTGCCCCTGAAATGGTTGAGCATCAACCTGTGGTTTCTAGTACCAGTGCTCTGTGTATACTTCCCATCTTCTTTCGATGCTTCGATATTTTGTGCATAGAATTCTTCAATATTGCCACCTCAAGACTAAATGCTTTCTTCAGTTCTTTTAGGTTGACAAATAGTGAACCTGTTCTTCCCTTTTGATTTTCTAACTCGAGGTATTTGCTTATTTCATTATAATTCTTTGTTTTGTGATCTTGAGCTGCCTTTCGAAATTTTCTTTCCAATCGCTGAAACTTCTCTACATACAAGAGCAAGTTTCAGACATCTGCTTTGGTGTTTTTGTGCTTGTTTGTTTCCTGCTTTTTTAATGATCTTTGCTTTCTTCTTGTATGATGTTCTTGGTGTTGACCCACAACTCTTGTGATCTTCAGCTGCATCAAATCTGTTCATGAGATGATCTCTAAATTCAGGTGGGATATGCTCAATATCATATTTTGGCTCTTGTGGAATTGTTTTCATTTTCTTCAGTGTAAGCCTGAACATCATATGAATGATTACTGGTCAGTTCCACAGCTGGCCCTTGGCCTTGTTTTAGTGATAATATAAGACTTCTCTGTTCCTTCCCACATAATATAGTCAGTCTGGTTCTTGCACATTCCATCTGGTGAGGTCCACTTGTATAGCTGCCTTTTGTGTTGTTGAAAAAAGATATTTGCAATGAATAAGTCAATGGTCTTGCAAAATTCTTTTGTGTGATCTTCAGCAACATTTCTGTGACCAAGGCCATTTTTCCAACTGTGGACCCTTCCTCTTTGTTTTCAGTTTTTGCCTTTCACTACCAGTAATTATCAAGAAGCTCTGGTTGCCTAGTGGTTATGAGTTGGGCTGCTAACCTCAAGGTCAGCAGTTCGAAACTACCAGCCATTCTGCAGGAGAAAGACGAGGCTTTCTGTTCCCGTAAAGATTTACAGCCTTGGAAACCCTGTACAGGGTCGCTGAGTCAGAACTGACTCCTCGGCAAATAACCACCACCACCACCAGCAAATTTCGTGGCATCTTGATTGCATGTTGGATCGATTTTAGCCTTAAGTTGGTAGAATTCAATTGCATCATCTCTGGCTTTAGTGGTTGGGGCATAAATTTGAATAATAGTGGTAGTGACTGGTGTCCCATGTAATGTTCCTGTGCATTCTAATTGCTTTTGACTAGGGTTTCCATAACTGGAAATATTTATGGGAGCAGAATGTCTCATCTTTCTCCTGTGGAGCACCTGGTAGACTCGAACTGCTAACCTTGCAGTTAGCAGCCCAATGTGTAATCTACTACACTACCAGTGCTCCTAATCTTCCTTGTAGGCATGTGTATATTATTCCATCACAGACCAGATTGTACTTCAAGATAGCTCTTTTTATCCTTTTTGATAATGAATGGCATGTCATCTCTATTCAATTTCTAGTTCCTGGCACAGTAAACCATATGATTGCCTAATTGAAAATGGCCAATACCAGCTCAGTATTTTAGCTCACTACTGCCTAGGATATCAATCAACATTCCATTTCATTTTTGACAACTTCTAATTTTCCTGGAGTCACACTTTGTACATTCTGTGTTCTGATTATTAATAGATATTTGCAGCTGTTTCTTTCTGATTTTGAATTAAGTCACACCAGCAAAAGGTTTCAAACCCTTTGCTCCATTTATGTCATTAATGTCAACTCTACTTTGGAGTCCTGGTGTGGCGCTGTAGGCTAATGCGTCAGACTGCAAAGTGATTTAAACTGCAATGTCAGTGGTTCAAGCTCACCAGCTGCTCCTTGGAAACCCTATACAGGGTTGCTGTGGGTCAGAATCGACTTGACAGCACTTAACAACAACAACAACAACAACTACTTCGATGAGACACCTCTTGCCCAATTATATTTTGAATGTTTTTTTTTTTTTTTTTTCTCACGAGGGGCTTATTTTCTGGCACAATATCTGACAATGTTCTGCTTATTTTCATAAGGTTTTCCAGTGGTGAACTATTCCAATATATCCTGCTTTTCCCTCTTCCTAATCTAGCTTAGTCTGGAAACTGCACTGGAACTTGTCCACCATGGATAACCCTGCTCATATTAAAATATTGGTGGTATAGCTTCTAGCAGCACAACAACACTGAAAATACTACAGCATGACAAACTGACAGGTGAGCTGTGTATTGATTAAATAACCTCACATATGTAGTTTTATATTATTTATTGTATATAAATAAATAGGGGTCACAAGGTTGGCAGTTCAAGCCCACCAACTGCCGAAGAAGATAAGACTTGCTGCTCTCACAAAGATTTACAGCCTTGGAAACTCTATACAGTGTTTCTATGAGTCCGAACTGACTAGAGAAACCAATATTGTCAATAACTATATTTAAAATCTTACAATTATGGATTAAAAGTATAGGATTAAATCCATTTGTTTATTAAAAATACGATCTTTACCTATAGCATCTTCTAACATGTTGTTGTTGTTGTTGTTGTTAAATGCCGTCGAGTCAATTCTGACCCATAGCGACCCTGTATAGGGTATTCAAGGAGCAGCTGATGAGCTTGAACTACCGACCTTGCAGTTCAAATGACTTTGAAGTGTGGCACATTAACCCACAGTGCCACACCAGGACTCCTTCTAACATGTAGCACCACTTTTTTTAAAGTTATGGGCTTTTTCCCCCCCAAAAAAGGGCAGGCATGGCATATTAGCAAAGGTCCTGCAGCTGTGCATTTCAGACTTCTTAGAAGCAAACTTGAAAAAGTAAACTAAGCCCCTGGAGCTTTTCTGTTGAGTGCTGGCTTTCTTCCCTGTAGCCTGAAGCATTCTTGGCTGGGCTATAGGCTCTGCCTGTCAGCTCTGAAGTAGCAAAGCAGGTAAGAACGCAAGAATTTCCTTTTTTTTATTTCCTAGCAATTTAATACTCCTGCTGAGAGCCAGCCAAAGAATGTTGATTGTGGAGTCTTCTTGAATCTCCCTCCTGAAAGCCTTTCTAATGCTGATGCCTAGTGATTGGCCAACTTAACTCTTCTTGATTTGGACAGATGTCTTACCAGATGTTTTAGCATATCTCTGCAGTCAACAAGTTTTGCCCTTCATTTTACAATTTTTTACAAAATTCTTAATTCAGATAACTTTCAGTGTATTTCTGTGCTGCTATCTTGACTCATCGTTCCCCTTTTTATCAGCTCAATGTTGAAAACAGATCAAGCTAAAGGCCTTGAAAGCTAGGGACCTGAATAAAGAAACATATAGGAAAGATTAACACATTCCTCTTTCTGATTTAATTATAGGAGTTAATTTAATATAAAAGGTTAGATTAATGTTTTAAATCACCCTTTCATTTCCCAGGCTTCTTTATGATTTCAAAAGCTATTCATCTATGTTGTATTTCATTATTTAAAGTACTTTTTCAGGCAAGACACCTTCCTTTTCCCCACAGACAATTAATTTTTGCCTTCACAACACTGGTACCATAGTGGGTTACATGTTGGGGTGCTACCCACATGGTCAGCGGTTTGAATCCACCAGCTGCTCCTTTAAACATTTACAGTCTCAGAAACCCTAACCAGGGTTTGTGCAAAACCACCACCACCACCACCAAGAGAAAAACCTATATTTTTAATAGTTTGTCAAAAAACTATACCAATGAAAATCAAACAATTCTCTGCAACGTTTTCTTAAAATTTTATGTGAGATGTTTTCCCCAACATAAGATGTATGAAGGATTTCAAAAGCTTTGTGATAAAGAGGAATGGAAAGGTAATGGGAATTTCCCATGAACCTTTTGAAGCCCCCTGGTATATCCAAGCCACCACTCGTCTACCAGTTTGTGGTGCTGTGGTGAGTTCCTGGCTGCTGTGATTCTGGAAGCAGGAGCTACCACAGTGGCTAGACTTTAGCTGAGCTTCCAGAGGAAGACAGAGAGACAGACTACTTCCTAATAGTTAGTCTCTGGATACCTAATGAATAGCAGTAGAACACTGTCCACACCAGGGTATTGAATATAGAAACATGATGCAGAGCACCAGACCATTGTTATGCCGGGAGCCAGTCCCAGCAAACTTATTCCAGGGTTTCCAAAGGC
>NW_006408971.1:97309-98243 GCF_000296735.1 Chrysochloris asiatica
TAAAAACTGGAACATGGAATATGCAAAGTATGAATGTATGAAAATTGAAAATTGTCAAAAACGAAATAGAATGCATAGACATTGATATATCCTAGGCATTGGTGACCTGAAATGGATTGGTATTGGCCATTATGAACTTAATAATCACATAGTTTACTATGTCAGGAATGCCAAATTAAACAGGAATGGATGTCACCATCAAAAGAGCATATCAAACTGTCTTAAAGTACAATGAATGCTGTCTGTGATAGGATAATATCCATACACCCACAAGGAAGGCCACTATGATGCAAATTTATGCACCAACCACCAAAGCCAGTGATGATCAAATTGAAGAATTCTATCAACTTCTTCAGTCGGAAATAGATCAAACTTGCAATTAAGATGTACTGATAATTATTGATGACTAGAATGCAGAGGTTGGAAACAAAGAGAAAGGATCAATAGTTGAAAAAATATGGCTTTGGTGATAGAAAAAATGCTGGAGAACATATGCCAGAATTGTGTCAGACCCAAGACTGTTTCATTGCAATACCTTTTTTAAACAACATTCAAGATGACTATACATATGGAACTCACCAGATGGAATATACAGAATTCACATTGACTACATCTATGAAAAAGGTGATAGAAAAGTTCCATATCATCACCAAAACAAGGCTGGAGCAGAGAGTGGAACAGACCATCAATTGCTCATATGAAAGTTCCAACTGAAGCTGAGGAAAATTTAAACAAGTCCACAAGAGCCAAAATATGAACACATCCTACCTGAACTTAGAGTTCATTTGAAGAACAGATTTGATGTATTGGATACTAAAGACCGAAGATTGGATGAGTTGTTGTGGGATAACATCAAGGACATCATAGAGGAAGAAAGCAAAAGGTCACTAAGAAGACAAGAATGAAGGAAAAGCCTAAAATGGATGTCAGAAGA
>NW_006408971.1:98783-117476 GCF_000296735.1 Chrysochloris asiatica
CATTGGCAAAGAAGAAGGCTAATGGAATTGTTGGAGTACAAATTGAAATCTTTCAACAAACTGATGCAGCACTAGAGGCACTCACTCATCTATACCAAGAAATTTGGAAGACAGTTACCTACCCAACTGATCAGAAGAGATCTATATTTGTGCCTACTCCAAAGAGAGCTGACTGAAGGGAATGCAGAAGTTATCAGACAATATCATTAACATCTCAAGTAAAATTTTGCTAAAGATCATTCAAAAATGGCTGCAACCATACATTACCATAAAACTTCTAGAGGTTCAAGCTTGATTCATAGAGGATGTGGAATGAGGGATATAATTGATGACATCTGCTAGATCTTGGCTGAAAGCAGAGAATACCAGAAAGATGCTTACCTATGTTTTATTAACAGTACAAAGGCTTTCGATTGTGTGGATCATGATAAGATAGGGACAACATTGCAGTCAATGAGTTTTCTGGAACACTTAATTGTCCTCTTGAGGAACTTGTACATTTACCAAGAGGCAGTTGTTCTAACAGAACAAGGAACACCGAATGGTTAAAATTTAGGAAAGGTGTGTGCCAGAGTTGTATTCTTTCATCATGTTTATTCAATCTGTATGCTGAGCAAATAATCTGAGAAACTGGATTATATGAAGAAAAACGTGGTATCAGGATTTGAGGAAGGCTCATAACAACCTGTGATATGCAGATGATACAACCTTACTTGCTGAAAGCAAAGAGGACTTGAAGTATTTACTAATGAAGATCAAAGAGTGCAGCCTTTGCTATGGGTTGCATCTCAATGTAAAGAAAATAAAAAACGTCACCACTAGACCAATAAACAACACCCACATAAATGGAGAAAAGATTGAAATTGTCAACAACTTCATTTTGTTCAGTTCTACCGTCTACATTCATGGAAGCAGCAGTGAAGAAATAAATGACGTGTTGCATTGGGCAAATCTGTTGCACACAACCTCTTTAAAATCTTCAAAAGCAAATATGTCAATATGAGGACTAAGGAGCGCCTGACCTAAGTCATGGTATTTTCAATAACCTCATATGCATGTGAAAGTTAACCAGTGACAAAGGAAGACTGTAAAAAATCGATGCCTTTGTGTTATGGTGTTGGAGGGAACAGTAAAAGTACCATGAGCTACAAAAAAAGCAAACCAATGTGTGTTGGAAGAAGTGTACCCAGAATGCTTCTTGAATCCATGATGGCCAGACTTCATCTCTCATACTTTGGACATATTACTAGGAGGGACCAGTTCCTGCAGGACATCATGCTTGGTAAAGTGGAGGGTCCGAGAAAAAGAGTAAGATCCTCATGCAGCAATGGGGTCAAATATAGCAGCGATGGTGAGGTCAGCACAGAATTGGGGAGGGTTTTGTTCTGTTGTGTATCACATTACAATGAGTCAGTATTGACTCAATGGCACCTAAAAACAACCACTTATTTCCATGGGATTTGCTTTCTGTCCTCAGACAAGCCTGACCTGAGACGGCACCCATGAAATGAAGGAGGGTCTTCATGAGTCGGTCTGGTTGTCATTGATCTTTTGAGGTGACGGATGTCTGCAATATGGTCCAGAAATTCTCTTGTTGGTCCCCAATGCCCTTAGTTCTGTCAGTCCAGCATTTCCTCTCTGAGGTACAATTTCTTTTGCATAGTCTTTATATTTAGAGTAGTTTTAGTTGTAGTGGGAAGGTGTGCAGAACCTATAGATGCTTCCATATACCTTTCTATTCCACTTACACAGTTTCTCAGGGTTCTAACATCTATTGTTGTTCTGTGCCATTCAGCCAGTTCCAATTTATAGCCCTGCCCAGAAAGATTTACAGCCTCGGAAACCCTGTACAGGGTCTCTATGAGTCAGAACCGACTCCATGGCACATAACAACAACAACATAGGGTTTCTAAGGATATAAATCTTTATGGGAGCAGAAAGCCTCCTCTTTCTCCTGTGGAGTGACTGGTAGACTCAAACTGCCAACCTTGTGGTTAGTAGTGCAGTTCTTTACCTTCAGATCAACCGTGTTCCCAACAACATCTATTAGTATGGTCTATATTTATAGTTTATGGAGTAATACTAGTGAACCATCATTATTACTGAAAGCTATAGTCTACATTACGGTTTACTCTCTATGTTATATAGTCCTATTTGTTTTGAAAAATACATAACGTCATGTGTCCACCATTACTGTATCTAACAGAACAGTGACATTTTGTGAAATGCCATCAAATCAGTTCTGGCTCATAGTGATCCTGAATTCATTTGAACCATCTGACCTTGTGGTTAACAGTCTAGTGCTTTTCCTACCATGTCACACGAAGACTCTACAAAAGAATTTTACTGCCTTAAAAATGCCCTGGGCATCATCTCCTCACCCCATCCCTCCTCCACCTGAGTCCCTGATTGCCTCTTTATACTGTCTCTGAATTTTTTCCTTTTTTCCAATAGCAATGAGTTAGAATTATAGCCTGTACGGCATATTCTGACTGCCTTCTTTTACTCTGCACTATGCATTTCAGGCTCTTCCATGTCTGTCCATAGTTTGCTAGTTCATTTTTATGAATGGATGAAGAGTATCCCATTAGATGAATGCTTGTCTATCCTGAAGGCATCTTGTTTGCTTCCAGTTGTGGGCAATTATGAGTACAGTTGCGATGAACATCTGTGTGCAGATACATGAGACGTAAGTTTTCAATTACTTTTGGAAAATACCTAGGAACGTAATTCTAATAGGCATGCAGTAGTAGCTTAGTGCTTGACTGATTCTAAATCAATGATGACATATGCCTTGTTTAGCTCCTCTATGTCCAGGACTTCAAACCCATCTGTACCATCTCAATCATGAATGATAAAGTGAAATTGGAACAGGTTTCTTCGATGAAAGTTAACATGTTCTTCATCTGGACTGATTTATGAAGAGTCTCCAAGTTCTTTAGAAAAGCTTCGTGGTTTGGAATTAGCATCAAAATTTATTCCAGGAATATAGGTACTTTGAGACTCTCCTGAGAAAGTTCTGGAAGACACAGAACCCCAGGATCATATATTTGAAGTATCATTTTTACCTTCTCTTCTTCTTCCATTTCAGTTGTCAGAATTTGAATTTTGTGCTTTAGGCTCTGAATACTCCCAGTCACTGACAGTGTAGTCTCTACTGTTTTATCTTCTTCTTCCTGCAATAATGCCAAACCTTCTTCATTAGCTCTGTGCTGTACTTTTTCCATTTCAGTAGATTTGATGCATTAGTTATATTTTTCAAATTTCAGGGAGGGACTTTCCGAGTTTCACACAATTGTAGCAATCTTTATTTTTCAGAAAGTTCAGATGGTACTGAATTTGTTCATTTCTTCAATAGTGTTACTCAAAATTGTTATTACTGATTCTATCATCGTTTGCAAGTATTCTCTGTTTGTCTTTGAAGGGGGTTTCCAGGTTTTTCTCTTGGTGGGAGCTATCCTGATCTGGTTTAGATTAATAGCCTTTGTTTTACTTCCCAGTGTGTTTCTAACCTCTTTCTCTGACAACTCCTCTTCCTCATAAATTTTTCTTTTGGGATTTCTTTTTTGATTGTGGAGACTTTTTCTTATAGGCTTTTGTTTGGTCTGACATCTTGATGCAAATAGAACAATAATACAGTACTTTGAAATTTTATTTTGGCTCTGTTAATCATTTCTTTTCCTGATAGTTTTTATTTAAAAAAACATTTGACCCAGCAGTGCTTCACATTTGGTGTATAAACTGTTGGTGTCCAGTCCAATAACTCCTCCTCAATCATCTGGCTAGCAGCGCTCAGAGCAATTCCCGCTCAAAAGACCAAAAGCCAGTAGACCTCCATCCATTTTCTTTCCATACTTCTGCATCATTCAACGTTTTGCCCATGGAATCCTTCAATAATGCAAATTGAGTCTTGAATTTTTTTTTTTTTTCTTCAATTCCAACGGCTTCAGAACTGCTGAGCATGTTCTTCCATTTTGATTCTCTAACTCCAGATCTTTGCACATTTCATGATAATATTTGGCTTTGGCTTCTCTTGCTGACCTTTGAAATTGTCTATTCAGCTGTTTTACCTCCTCATTTTTTCCATTTCCTTTAGCATCTCTACACTGGAGAGCAATTTTCAGAGTCTGTTCTGACATCCAATTTGGTCTTTTCCTTCTTTCTTGTCTTCTTAATGGCCTTTTGCTTTCTTCCTGTATGATGTTCTTGATGTCGTTCCATAAGTCCTCTTATCTTTGGTCACTATTATGTAATTCATCAAATCTAATGTTGATATAATCTCTAAATTTAGGTGGGATTGGTACAGTAGCAGCAAGAACTGTGAGGATGGCAACAGTCCCTATGTTTGATTTTGTTGTGGTATGTTTGGTATAAATTGGAACTGATTTTTGGTTTCTTTGTTGTGATTTTTGCTAAGTGCCAGTGAGTAAATTTCTGACTCATAGCAACAATGTATAGTATTTTCAAGGAATACCTGGTGGGTTTGAACTGCAGGCCTTGTGATTCCCAGTCCAGTGCTAATCCTACAGAGCCACACCAGGAGTTCAGAAGGAATTCTGTACACTTTGATCTTCATCAGCAAGCAAGGTTGTATCACCTCCATATTGCAGGTTGTTAACTAGTCTTCCTCCAATCCTAATGCCATATTCTTCTTCATATGATCCAGCTTCTCATGATTTGTTCAGAATACAGATGGACTAAATATGGTGAAAAGATACCACCCAGACAGACAACTTTCTTGTTTTAAAACTATTTGTTGTTGTTGTTGATAGGTGCCATCGAGTCAGTACTGACTCATAGCAACCTTATGCACAACAGAATGAAACACTGCCTGATCCTGGATCAACTTCACTATCGTTGCCATGCTTGAGCCCACTGATGCTGCCACTTGGTGAATCCATCTCGCTGGGGTCTTCCTCTTTTTCTCTGACCCTCCACCCTACCAAACATGATATCCCTTTTCATTGACTGGTTCCTCTCTACAATATGTTCGAAGTATGAGAGAAGAAGTTTGCCCATCTTGGCCTCCAAGGAGTACTCTGGCTGCACTTCTTCCAAAATGGATCTATTGGTTCTTTTAGCATCCCATGGCACTTTCAATATTCTCCTCCAACACCATAACTCAAAAAGCATAAATTCTTCTATGGTCTTCCTTATTCACTGTTCAGCTTTCACATGCATATGAGGTTATTGAAAATACCATGGCTTGGGTCAGGCGCACCTTAGTCCTCAAGCTGGTATCTTTGCTCTTCAGCACTTTTAAAAGGTCTTGTGCAGCAGATTTGCCTAATGCAATATCATTTGATTTCTTGACTGCTGCTTCCATGAGTGTTGATGGTTGATCCAAGAAGAATGAAGTCCTTGACAAGTTCAATCTTTTCTCTGTTGATAAGAATGTTGTTTATTGGTCCAGTAGTGAGGAGTTTGGCTTTCTTTACATTGAGATGCAATCAAATACTGCAGGCTGTGCTCTTTGATCTTCACCAGTAAATATTTTAAGCCCTCTTCACTTTCAGCAAGCAAGGTTGTATCATCTGCATATTGCAGGTGGTTAATGAGTCTTCCTCCAATCCTGATGTCACATTTTTCTTCAAAATAACCCAGCTTCTTGGATCATTTGCTCAGCATACATGTTGAATAAATATAGTGAAAGAATACAACTCTATCACACACCTTTCTTAATTTTAAAACATTCAGTGTTCCCATGTTCTGTTCGAACAACCATTTAAAACTATTTAGAATCTGTTCTGTTCTGTTCGAACAACTATTTAAAACTATTTAGAATCACCAAATTTGGAAGCAAACTATCTGGCCTACTGATTGGAAGAGATCCGTATTTGTGCCCATTCCAAAGAGAGGTGACCCAAAGGAATGAAGAAATCATCGGATTATCTCTTTGATATCCCATGTGAGTAAAGTTTTACTAAAGGTAAAACAGAAACAGCTACAAGCATACATTGACAGAGAACTTCCAGAGGTTCAAGCCAGATTCGGAAGAGGCTGTGGAACAAGGGATATCATTGCTGATGTCCATGGGTCTTGGCTGAAAGCAGACAATATCAGGAAGATGTTTATCTGTGCTTTATTGGCTACGCAAAGGCTTTCGATTCTGTGGATCATGGCACTCTATGGACAACATCACGAAGTATGAGTATTCCAGAACACTTAATTGTACTCGTGAGGAATCTCTAACTGGACCAAGAGGCAGGTGTTCAAACAGATCATGGGAACACTGAATGGTTTAAAATTAAGAAACATGTGTGACAAGGTTGTATTCTTTCACCATACTTATTCAACCTGTCCTGGTGTGGCACTGTGGGTTAATGCGCCTGACTGCAAAGCAGTTTGAACTGCAAGGTCGGGGTTCAAGCTCACCAGCTGCTCCTCAGAAACCCTATACTGGTTCGCTATGGGTCAGAACCAACTCAATGGCACTTAACAACAACAATAACATTCAACCTGTATGCTGAGCAAATAATCCAAGAAGCTGGGTTCTATGAAGAAAAATGTGGCTATATGCAGATGAGTCGACTTTGCTTGCTGAAAGTGAACAGGACTTAAAACATTTACTGATGAAGATCAAAGAGCACAGCCTTCGGAATGGATTACTTCTCAATGTAAAGAAAACAAAAAATCCTCACCACTGGACCAATAAACAACATTCCTATCAACGGAGAAAAGATTGAAGTTGTCAAGGACTTCAAGGACTTCATTCTTCTTGGATCAACTATTAACACTCATGGAAGCAGCAGTCAAGAGATCAGACGACATACTGCATTAGGCAAATATGCTGCACAAGACCTTTTAAAAGTGTTGAAGAGCAAAGGTGTCAGCTAGAAGACTAGGGTGCGCCTGACGCAAGTCATGTCATTTTCAATAACCTCATGTGCATGTGCAAGCTGGTCAGTGAATAAGGAAGACTGTAGAAGAATTAATGCTTTTGAGTTATGGTGTTGGAGGAGAATATTGAAAGTGCCGTGGGACGTGAAAAGAACCAACAGATCCATTTTGGAAGAAGGGCAGCTAGAATACTCCTTGGAGGCCAAGATGGCCAAACTTCGTCTTTCATACTTCGGACATACTGTTAGGAGGGACCAGTCACTGGAGAATGGATATCATGTTTGGTAAGGTGGCGGGTCTGAGAAAAAGAGGAAGACCCCCAACAAGATGGATTGGCCAAGTGGCAGCATCCATGGACGCAAGTGTGGTAACAATAGTGAGGTTGGCCCAGGATTGGGCAGTGTTTCGTTCTGCTATGCATAAGGTCGCTATGAGTCGGTACCGATTCGATGGCACCTAACAACAACAACATGTTTTGTTCTACACCATAACACAAATGCTTGAGCCTACTGCTGCTGCCACTCTGCCAGTCCATATTTTTGGGGATTTCCCTCTTTTTCACTTACCCTTCACGTTACCCAGCATGATGTTCTTCTACAGGGACTGGTCCTCATGATAATATGTCTGAAGTATGAGAGACGATGACTGTTCATTTTAGCTTCTAAGGAACATTCTTGTTGTAGTCTTTCCAACGCACATTTGTTTGACATTCTGGCAGTCTATGATACTTTAATATTCTTTCTCAACACCCTAACACCAATGCATCAATTCTTCTTCAGTCTTCCTTATTCATTAAGTCCTCGTTGCTTTCAGCAAGCAAAGTTGTATCATCTACATATCGCATGTTGTTAATACGTCTCCCTCCAATACTAATGCCATATTCTTCTTCATATAATTCTGCTTCCATAGTTCACAAAGTCGAATGCTTTTGAATTGTCAGTGCAACACACGTAAATATCTTTTTGGTATTCTCTTCTTTAAGCCAAGTATCAGCAGTGATATACCTATTTCAATGTCCTCTTCTGAATATGACTTGAATTTCTGTCATTATAAAGTTGCAACCA
Organism: Chrysochloris asiatica; assembly: GCF_000296735.1. Taxonomy (NCBI): domain Eukaryota; kingdom Metazoa; phylum Chordata; class Mammalia; order Afrosoricida; family Chrysochloridae; genus Chrysochloris; species Chrysochloris asiatica. The sequence goes on from NW_006408971.1 coordinate 106,688, forward strand.
TTTTTTAAGTTATATTCAGCAAAATTTAACTTGTATGACTTGTATGTGATATTGATTACATGGTTTCATAATTTCTGATTTATGGACGTTAAGCTTTCTTTGCAATAATCGCAATTATGGATATCTTCTAGTTGATTTTCCAGGTAATTGTCTTCAAAATTTTTCAGTATGAACTGGTAATTGTTTCCATTTTAGCAACAGTTTCTTGAAATATTTTCACTGATGCTCCTGCAATTCTTGGAGCTTTGTTTTCATCCAATTCCTTCATTGCAGCTTGGACTTCCTCTTTCTATATCATCAGTTCTTGATCATATGCTAACTTTTGAAATGGTTGAATGTTGACCAATTCTTTTTGATACAGTGATTCTGTGGGTTTTGGGGGTTTTTTATTATCTTCTTTTGATGCTTTCTGTATCATTCAATATTGCCCATAAAATCCTTCAATATTACATGGCTTGAATTTATTTTTCATTATTTCAGGTTGAGAAATGCAGAGTGTGTCCTTCCTTTTTTTGGTTTTCTAACTCCAGGTCTTTTCATATTTCAATGTAAGTACAGTACTTTACTCTGTCTTCTTGAGATACCTTTTTACATTTTCTATTTAGCTTTTTTTCTTCACTATTTTTTCCATTCATTTTTATCTCTCCTACATTCAAGACCAAGGTCCAGAAACTCTTTTGACATCCATTTTGGTCTTTTCTTACTTCGCTGTGTTTTTAATGCCCTTTTGTTTATTTTTTTCACCAGGTATGGTTTTCTTATTGTCATCCTAGAACTCTTCTGGTCTTCAGTCATTAGTGTCTAATGCATCAATTGTGTTCTTGAGATGGTCTTGAAATTCAGATGGGATATATTCAAGTTCATATTTTGGCTTTTGTGAACTTGTTTTTAATTTTCTTCAGCTTAAGCCTGAACTTTCATATGAGCAATTGATGGTCTGTTCCATAGTCTGCTACTGGCATTATTTTGGCTGATAATATTGATTCTTTCCCTCATCTCTTCTTTACAGATGTATTCAGTTTGATTCCTGTGTAGTCCATCTAGTGTAGTCCACAATTGTAGTTGTCACTTATGTTTTTGAAAAAGATGTTTGCAATGGAAGTCATTGGTACTGCCAAATTCTATCACATGATCTCTATCATCTCTTCTATCACGAAAGCCATACTTTTCAGCTATTGATCTTCTTTGTTTCCAACTTTTGAATTCAAATCAACAGTAATTATCAGTGCATCAGATTGCATGTTTGAATAATTTCAGATTGAAGAAGTTGGTAGAATTCTTCAATTTCCTTATCTTTAATTTTAGTGGTTGGTGCATGCATTTGAGTCCTAGTGGCATTAATGGGTCTTCCATCTTAGCACACGTATACCATCCTATTACATACAGTGTTGTACCTCTTGATAGATCTTGAAATGCTCATTTTGATTATGAATGTGACACAATCCCTCTTGCATTTGTCATTCCCAGCATTGTAAACCATATGTTTTTCTGATTAAAATGGCCCATACTGTCCATTGTAGTTCACTAACTGAGGAATATGATCTTTATGTGTTCCATTTCATTTTTGATGAATTCCAATTCTCTTTTGTACATCATTTGTACATTTCTTGTTCCAACTATCAGTAGATGTTTGCAGCCATTTTTTCCCCCCATTTTGAGTTTTGCTCCATCTTCAAATGAAAGTCCTAAAAGTTCTGCTACATCTATGGCATTGGAGTACCTTTATTTTGAGGAGGTAGGTCTTTTTCATTTGGATTTTTGTGTCTTCCACCTGAGGACATCATCTTCTGGCACTGTAGCAGACAGTGTTTCATTGCTATTCATACGATTTTCTATTACTAATCCCTCTGAAGTAGACTGTGTATTCCTTCTTCCTGGTCTGTTCTTATTCTGAAAGTTCCATTATAATATGTTCCTCATGGATGACGCTGTTGGTATTTGAAACATCAGTGGCCTAGCGTCCTTCAGTACAGCAACACACAAATCACCACTGTACAATGAACAGTCAGATAAATTGGGTGTATAGAGATGGCAGTTGAAAAAAGAACAAAACATTGAAGCCAGGAAAGGCTAAGTGTTGTGGTCTATCTATTAAGGTGGAATACTCTGAATTGAGTTAAAAAGTATAAAGACTGTGGTTTCTGCTTTTGTTACCACATTATTGTCAAGCTAGATTTTTAACAGTTTTGATAGTAAAGTACCAGTGTTCTGTTTCCACCAAGAGAGTGAGTCACAGAATTTCCGGCCCTTTCCTGAAACAAACAAAATGCTGACAGTGTATCTTAGACCGTGGTGTTCAAAACCCTGGCAGAAGAAGTCAGTGATCCTTGAGAGACAGAGAGCACAGAACTGAGGTCTTGATTTTCTACACTTACTGCCTTCGTAAAGATTCCAGATAGCACTCATGGAATCTCTCTGAAGAAGAGTTTGAAAGAGATCTGAAAGTCTAGGGAAAACAAGGAAGCTAGAATTTGTAGGCAGAGTGTTGGGAAATTAAACAATGCACAATAATTGAATCCTGATTTGAGTATGAAGGCTATCCCAAAGCTCTCATACAAGAAAAGGATATGCAATCATGAGACTATATCTTCTTTTCACCAACTAGGCTGGAGAACTTCATAATCAGTGGCCTTCTGCCAGCATACTCTGAAGGGTCACACTCCAGTGGTAGCTAATCATTTGTTCTAAACAAATTGCTTCTGTAGACCCATATACCAAATCTTAAAAACATGATCTTAAAGTATCAAACTATTACCAAGTAATGAATTACAATCCAACACAAAGTTAAAAGAATGTTGGAAGACAAAAAGTAGTCAACATCCAACATGGCAAATATCATGACATCTACTATCAATCAAAGTTTACAAGGCATGCAAAGAAAATATAATATAGAGGTCTTCAAAAAGTTCATGGAAAAATGATAGTAAAAGATTATGGAATTTTTCCATGGACTTTTTGAAGCCCTGTAGTGTAGGAAGGCAATGTTGACTATTTTGTAAGACAGTGTTGCTACTATGTCTACTTTTTCACCATCTTTTGTAACTCAACACGAAGTTAATAACTCTATGTCAGTAACCCAATCAACTATCAATATTACCATCATTTTTCTTTGATTTGTATACTTCTGGCATCTAGAGGTGAAGGGTCAACAAAGCTTCTGATGTATTTTGGAGGAAACTGGAAGACAGAGATTCCTACGTTTCTGAATCCCAATGCATTTCCTTGCAAAATCAAAAGTGCTTCCTCTGAATCTTCTAATGGAATCCAATCTAGGCATTGCCTCTTCATCTGAGATCAACAGGCCCCTATTCTCTTCCTCTTATCTGTGTCAATCTCTGCACCTAGCAAATCATATTACAATTCTTAGATATGATTTATGCATAATGCACATAATTCTCATACATGGAGGCAAGTACCCTACTTCCTGTGACTCACAGGGCCCACCGAGGTGCCCAGAGCATAGAAAATGCAAAAGTAAATGTCCCCAAGGGAATGGGTGAGTGGCTGACTGGATTTGAGGCTTTGTGCTCTTGTCTCTCCAAGTCTCTTTTGCTTCAGGAGTCGTGGAGCTGTTCCAAGGCAGTGACTCTGACTTTACCCAGAGCCTCAGGAACAGAGCCCATAAGGGCCAGGGTGCAGATCGACATAAGTTGTAATTAGCTTCTTGCCTTCAACTGCAAAGTCATCCTTATCTCAGGTGATTAGTCAGCTTTGCAATCAGTCAGATTGCTTCTTCTATGTTATTGTTGTTGTTGTCATGTGCCGTGGAGTCGGTTCCGACTCATAGTGACCCTGTACAGGGTATCCGAAGCTGAAAATCTTTATAGAAAGCCTCATCTTTCTCCCACAGAACAGCTGGTAGTTTTGAACTGCTGACCTTAAGGTTCGCAGCCCGATTCATAACCACTATGCTACGAGAGCTCCTTTGCCTCTTCTATAGGCATGTGCTTTTGAGTTTGGTTTTGTTGAGTCACTGTGACCATGATTCTGTAAGGGATAATGAGGAGTGGCTTGAAGGAAAAATTTTGTTTGGGGAGCAGGAAATGCCTCAACCTTCTCTAAATCCACTTAGAATCTACATATCATTCCACCATATTCTTCTTGTGTTTGGGGCATTAAATAAAATAGAATGGGTTTCCTTCTCACAGCTTCAGAAAAATGATTACAGTATTGTAAAGAATATTACCTTAACACACATACTCAATTCTCACTACTTTTCTTTGGAAACATACACTGGCCCCACACCATAAATCACTTATACCCACAATCTGAATATGCCATTTACATTAAGGCATTTTGAAGTGTAGAAACATTGTGAAAGTTGACCCTTTAACATATTTCCACTGCAAGTGTTCCCAAAGTGATTGGATTTCTCATGAACTCTCTTTTATTCCCTTGAGACTTTATTGGACTATAGAACATTCATTTAAACTGTCTCTCATTGGAAGTGTTAGTAACATGAACTCTCTTTTATTCCCTTGAGACTTTATTGGACTATAGAACATTCATTTAAACTGTCTCTCATTGGAAGTGTTAGTAACATTTATTCTGTTGTTTATAAAATACTGCAGTCTCAATCTGGTGGGAACACTAGAGGTAAAAAAAAAACGTGATCCCAGAGCAAGAAAGTATGGCCAGGATTGACTGGCACTCGATTTATCTTTGACTGTCAGACAAGGGGAAATTTGGCAAAACACAAATGTGTAATTATATGCAAATATATTTACATTATCATATGTGTAGCTAATATGGCTTCCAGGTCTATAAAAAACACGTTATAAAATATTTAAGAAAACATGACTTCATACTACCTACAATTTCCTAGTAAATGAACAGTAATTTCATACTCATCATATCCCACATAAAGGCATGATTGTACATCTAATTTGCATGTACAAGGAGCTGAGGCCGAAAAATACACTAAAAATCGTCAACTGTTGACTTTCATACTCATAGATTATTCCAAATTGTATTAGGTTTACATCGTCACTAAATCTTAGATGGCAAAACACATGCAGCCCCAAAATTATCATGGAAAAGACAAGGTGAAATAATTGATGAAATGGGCTGTGTGTTAACATACATAGTTTTTGTTGTTATTTTAGTAATTTTCACAATTTGAGTGTTTCCTGTAATAATGTCCACATGACCGTTTCACATGAAACATGTTGCCAGCTCTCTTCCTTTCGTTGGGTTATGAAGGTCATCGAGCTCATCATTTCCTGGCACCCATATTTTAGGGCTGGCCAAGTCTGAGCAGGCTCTTGGCCATTTTTGCACAGATGGGCTTTTATATAAGTAGCCAAGTCATGATATATTTGCTGTGCACCAGGTGTTAGTGATAAATAGAATGTTCTCAGCCTCAAAATATTCACATCACCATCCAACTTGTGGTTAGCTACATATATTTTGGTTTGGGGATTGGAGTCACAATCAGTAATTTAAACCCAAGCAATTGTCGACTTTCAGAAAGAACATGTGCTGGTCTGAGCAGAGTTAATAGGAGGATTTCACTGTAGCCACAGAATGGCGGATGCCTAATATAACTCCGTGTGTTTTGAGTAGACAACCCACCTCATTTGATAAGTAGAATGGGAGTCACTCACAATTCTTCTACAGGGCTTAAAGAGAACCACCTAGCCGGCTGATGGTAAGTTGGGTGATTCGGAAAAACAAACAATCAAACCCTTGTTCTGTGGTCAGGTCTCCATGAGAAAGGAACAAAATGCATAAGATGTAAATTACAGCGAGGCTAGGTTGAGTAACCTACATGAAGCTGCTCCAGCAGACCAGAATGGTCAGCAACAGAATCTCAGGCATCTGCCTTTGAAATCACAGCTGACCAGTTGCAGTTGATATGTCCAGGGGTGGACTAGGTTGTGAAGATTTATGAGTCACTTCAGTTCGAGCTACCTAGTCATATGGAGAAGGTATCAGGAGGCATATTTTGTACTTGGATTCTTTTCATAGTGACTTCTTTTTGAATGCGGATAATTTAGGTGCTTTTTTCATATTCATTATAAACAAATTTTAAAATTCCCCCCCAGCAAATTTTACTGCCAGACTATAAACATCTCCTCCAGGCTAATGCTTGATATATGAGATCTTGAACCAAAGACATTTTGGGAGGGAAGTTGTTTTGCCTACTCATAATTTTCTCTCTGGACATACGATTGGATACTAAAGAGTACTGTTATCTATGTAAACATAAAAGTACTGGAACAGAAATATGTGTTAATATCAACCCATTACCATCAATTCAGTTTGGACTCATGGCAACCCGATATAGGGGTTTCGAGGCTGGTGATCCTTACCGGAGCAGACAGCTCAAGGTGGATGTGAATCACTGTTCTTAGGTTAGCCAACAAATACCCGACATATGTTAATGCAGTTATCTTAAATTTATAATCAATTAACAGATTTCCTTTCTTAGCTATCTTATACCATGTATATCTTTAGGCAAATAATACTTATCCCTATTATATACAACTTTGTTTACTAATGGGAACTCTTATGATGGTAGTGGCTGTGTGCCATCTAATCAGTTATGACTCACAGTGACGTTGTATAGAGTTTCTGAGTCTTTAAATCTTTACTGTAGCAGAAAGCTTTGTTTTTCTCCCACAGAACAACTGGTAGATTTGAACTGCTGACCTTGTGGTTAGGAATCCAGCTCTTAATCCACTATGGTATCAGGACTCGTAAGAGGAACTGGACATTGGATACAAGCAATTAAAGACACAAACAAAATTCAACAAATTTTTGAGTATCATAAGAAGTTATATTTCCCATCACACAACCACATTTGGCCAATCAGCTCAAAAGGAACTAAATGTGGTGCAAAGTAAAGAGTCCTAATGTGGATTTATGGGTTAATGCGCTGGACTTCAAAATTGGTTGAACTGGAAGGTCATCAGTTCAAGCTCACCAGCAGCTCCTTGGAAACCCGATACAGGGTCGCTATGGGTCGGAGCCGACTTGGCACTTAACAACAACAACAAAGAAAAATATACTCTGTGGGCTTCAAAAACCATGTGGAAACCTTTTGTTTGATTCTGTAAAGGGCATGTGATCAGACTGGACTTGATGTTGATCTCTGACTTGGAAGGCCTGTGGGAGTGAGCTCAGCAAGCATTGTTTCTGATGTAATTCACACAAAGGAATTCTGGTTCCAAAGAATGTTAGGGTGGGTAGATGCCTCTTCTTGTGTTCTTCCTGTTGAATAGGTGATCTGTGCATTGTGCTTCCTTCCCTCTCATCATACAACCTCACTCTCTAGCTTAGTCTTCTAAGGAGGAAGTACATCTTGGGCCTGCAGGGCAGCATCCATTCTGATGCGGAGCTGCTCAAGTGTGGTCTTGGTGCAGAATCCCAGGAGTCTTTTCCCTGTGGGATAGTGTGGAACATGAGTGTGATGAGCGTGTGTATTTGCATAGAGCAGTGGTGGGTGGAACAAACTTAAGTGTACTATGCTGTTGTTGTTGTTATGTGCCGTGGAGTCTGTTCCGACTCATAGCGACCCTGTACAGGGTTTCCCAGGCTGTAAATCTTTACGGGAGCAGAAAGCCTCATCTTTCTCCTGTGGAACAGCTGGTAGTTTCAAACTGCTGAGCTTGCGGTTCGCAGGCCAATTTGTAACCACTACCCTACCAGCGCTCCTTACATACTGTGCTACTAGCTATGAAAGGTTGGCATTATAACCTACTGACCACCAGGAGGTACCAAGGCTGAAACAAATGACTATTGGTTTCAGAAAATTCACAGCAGTGAACATCTTCTGTAGGGTTCATTTCTTCATGGACATACATGGTGCCATTGTTCGGTGGACTCAACTCTCCGACAACAGTTTGTATGTGTGTGTGTTTGTGAGTGTATACACGGTTGAGCAGACTTCAAAAAGTTGGTGAATAAATTCCATTACCTTTTTTTTTTTGAGTGTTACAAATGAGATTTGTTTTTTTCATTACAAGAAATTAATTGTAAACGGATTAAATAAAAGAATTGTAAACGGATTAAGATTTCTGTCATAATTATACCACAGATGAATTCAACATTAACAAAAACCAAACCCATTGCTGAGTTGGGTCTGATTCCTGACGCTGTACATCTGCTCCAGAGTTTCCAAGGCTGTAATCCTCTCAGAAGCTGACCTCCACATCCCTCTCCTGCAACCTTTTGGTCAGCAGTCCAGTGCCTGATCTTTGCACCACAAGGCTTCACAAGGGTTCCTTCTAATTTGACAGTAAAATTTCATTATTGTTTCATCCCATGTTTCCATGTATTTTTGAAGCTCCCTCATGTATATGTGTAGATGTTAATCTGTGTATTTGTCTATGTTTGTAACTCCTCACCTTCTGTTCCTCTTCTACTTGCTGACTCCTGTGTATTCCTCAAACCTCCATGCAGGTCCCGGTCCCCCACCTCAGCAGATAACGCATTTTCTACAAGCACATGTTCCAAATGCATTCCGAAGTTCTCCAGCCTTTCCAACTCAGTAGTGACCATTTGCCTTTGTTTGCCGCTGTGTTTAATGTCAGTTACTTTAATTTGATGTTTTATTTTAAGAGAGGGCACGCCCTTTATATGAGTGTAAACAGAAGAAGTATATAAAGAAGATAAAATTATAGTTTTCTTTCTTCTGTTCCCCCATGTGTCCCTATGATAATCAATGTGAAGTTTCTCCCCACTGTGTATTCTTCTGGTGTGGCCTGTGGAATAAAGCACTGGACCACATGGGCAGTTTGAACCACAAAGTCGGTAGTTTAAACTCAACAGCTGCTCCTTGGACACTCTGTACAGGGTCACTGGGAGTTGGAACCAACTTCACAGCACTACAACAATTGTCCTAAACGATTTTGTTTGGTTTTCTTCCCCCCACTCATTTAAAAACATTCATACTTGAATTCATACTTGAACTCGACGGCACTTAACAACAACAACAACAATACTGTATTAACTTTAGTCTAATTTGTTTTGCCACACATTGTTGTTGTTAAGTTCCTTTGCATGAGTTCTGACCCATAGTGACCATGTCTGTATAGGATTTCTGAGGAGTGGCTGGTAAGCCTAAACCACTGACCTTGCGGTCCAAATGACTTTGCATTCTAGCACATTAACCCACAGTGCCAATTTACTTCGGTCTAATTTATTTTTCCACAAATTGTTGTTGTTGTTGTGTGCCATGGAGTCGGTTCCGACTCATAGCGACCCTGTACAGGGTTTCCCAGGCTGTAAATCTTTACAGGAGCAGAAAGCCTCATCTTTCTCCTGCGGAACACCAGTTTCGAACTGGTGAATTTAAGGTTCACAGCCTGATTCGTAACCACTACGCTACCAGAGCTCATTTTTCCACAAATTACAAGTCCCTAAAAATTTTCAAAATCTCTACATATATTTCAAGGAGTACTGCTAATGTAGGCAATTGCAAACTGGCTGCTAACTGCAAAGTCAGCAGTTCAAATCTACCATCCATTCTATGGAAGAAAGATGAGGCTTTCTGCTCCTATAAAGATTTGCAGCCTCAGATACCCTATAGAGGTTCGCTATGAGTCAAAATCAACTTGATGGTACACAACCAACCACCATCCATATATTAATGTAAATATATATTTAGGATCTTTCTATGCATATATGTGTATAACTAGCTTATTAATTTAATAGCTGCATAATTAAATTCAGTTCTGCATATATTCTGCTTAATAGCTTGATACAACTGCCATTAATAATAACACGTAATCTTTGATAACAAACATTGAACAAAACCTTTCTTAATGGACTTTTTTTTATTATTCTTCACTATAGCAGATGTAGATTTCAGTGAGTTTATAGACGACTGTGCATAGGGCAACTCCATGTATTTCAAATTAGAACTGCATGTTACGGTTTTCCATAACTGTAAAAGTAGGTTGACAGACCTTATTTTCTGCGTGGACTCAATCCACCAACCTTTCAATTACTAGCCAAGCACTTAAGCGTTTGCACCACCCAGGGACTCCTAATAAAACCAAACTAAATCCATTGCTATGGGGTACGATTGTGCTCCCTAGGGTTTCCCAGGCTGATTTTTGGAAGTAGGAGTTCTGGTATGTGGTGCTACAGTATTAGCTCTGGACTGCTAACCACAAGGTCAGCAGTTCAAACCCATCAACTGCTCCCTGGAAACCTTATGCAGTGTCACTATGAGTCAGAACTGACTCGCTGACATTTAACAACAATGTCATTAAAGACCGCTGGTGGTACTGTTGGGTAAGCACTGCTAACCACAAGGTCAGCGGTTCAAACCCACCAGTCACTCCACAGGAGAGAGGTGAGGGCTTTTGCTCCTGCAAAGATTGATAGCCTCAGAAACTACAGGTGTGAACCCACCTGACGGCACCTAACAACAACAGCAATGTGCTTACAGTGTTCGCATTCATTTCTTTAACTTCTTAGCGTTATGGAATTCACGACATATCCAACTAAATGTACATTTTCATGAAATCGGCAGGCCTATGAATCATACATTAGAATAACAAACATTTCAGAAATATTTCAGTTAAATTCTAGGAATATTTAAATATGGAAAAGAATGTCATGATTAGGAAAACATTTACTTTGGGTTGTATTTCTAGTTATTTCTTTTTCACTTTGTGTGTTTACTCCCATTTCTGCCGAGTTCAGTGCTTTCCATAGTGATTGGCTCTGAAATTTTCAAGTGCTAAATTGACGTTGTCAAGGACTTCATTCTTCTTGGATCAACTATCAATACTCATGGAAGCAGCAGTCAAGAGATCAGATGACGTATTGCATC
>NW_006408971.1:117911-141195 GCF_000296735.1 Chrysochloris asiatica
ACCAGCTGCTCCTTGAAAACCTTGTACAGCTTCTCTAGGGGATGGGATCGACTCGATGTCACTTAACAACAACAAATGGTGGAGGGTCAGAGAAAAAGAGGAAGACCCCCAGCGAAATGGATTGGCCAATAAATGGGCTCAAGCTTGGCATCAATAGTGAGGTTGACCCAGGATCGTACAGTGTTTCCTTCTCTTGTTCATATGGTCGATATGAGTTGGTACTAACTTAATGGCACCTAACAACACAACATGCACAGATACTGTCTTCTTTTTAATAAGAATGGCTTGGCCAAACAGCATGTGCATTGCAAATTTGTACTCACAAGGCTAGCTTATATTGTAAGGTGGTAGGAACCTTTTTCACTCCCTCCCACATCTTCTCACTGAACTCCCGCCCAGCAATCCAAGACCTTCATTAGGACACAAGTGTGAAAATGGCATTTCATTGTTGCTTTTTATTAGCATCTCTCCCCCTTCAAGCAAGTCCTAGATTTTATGGACCATTTGCACTTTCTCTTCTTGTATTTACTATCTAATATTCTGTGGCTATTCAATAGGATCACTTGCCATTTTTGTTCAAGTCAATTGTGGCAATGTATTTTAAGAACTCATATTTTAGCCATTTACCTATCACTGTAAACATTTTTGTATTTTTACATTGTAAAGACTTGTGAACTGTGGAAGATTTTCCTGTATATAAGGTGTTGTTATGCGCCATCGGGTCGGTTCTGACTCACAGGCATGCTATGTACAATAGAGCAGAACTGTCCGTGGTCCTGAGCAGTCCTCACAATTCTTTCTTTGTTGGAGTCCCTCACTGCAGTCACTGTGTCAAAGCATCTATTTGAGAGTGTTTCCTTTCTGTTGCTACCCCTCTACTTCGTCATGTATGATGTCATTCTCCAGGGAGTGATCCCTCCTATTAACATATCTAAAATACCTGAGATGGTGCCTCATGCTCCTGACTTGGAAGGAGCATTCTGACTGTACTTCTTCCAAAGCAGTTTTGTTTGTTCTTCTGGCAGTCCATGATATATTCGGCATTCTTCACCAAAACCATATTTCACAGGCATCAGTTCTTCTTTGTTCTGAGTTATTCATTGTCAAGCTTTCATATGCATGTGGTGGTGTTGTTAAGTGCTGTTGAGTTGGTTCGGACACACAGAGATCATGCATAGGGTTTCCAATACTGTAAATCTTTGTGGGAGCAGAAGGCCTCATCTTTTCTCTTGTGGAACATCTGGCAGGCTTGAACTGCTGATTTTGATGTTCGCAGTTCAGTGTTTATCATATAGAGACACCATGCTCCATTATTTGTGTGAGGGGAATGAAAATCCCATAGCTTGGTTGAAGCATACCTTAGTCCTCCAGATGACATCTTTGTTTTTTATGTTTCCAATAGGTCTTTTCAGCATTCTCCCTTATAAAACATATCATTTTATTTCTTGATGGAGGCTTGCATGAACATTAGTTGTGGATGTTTACAGTGATTTATTCAGTGTGTCCATGTTTTGAAAGAAGCCCTTCTCCAACTTAAGAGTCCTGATGTGGTGCTGTAGGATAAGAAATGGACTGGTAACTACAAGATCAGCGGTTCAAACCCACCAGTTGCTCCTCAGAAACCCTATACAGGATCACAATGAGTCAGAATTGACTCGACAGCACGCAAGGGCAGCAACAATCACCTCACTTATAATGCAAGTTTATATGAATTCCCATTGGTATTTGCCACTAATATTTTATTACATATTTATTCTTTATATTCTGATTGAGGTTTTTCTTTCACCTGGGAATCCACTTGTGTAGTTTCTTGTTGGTTCCCACTCATAACGAGCCTGTATAGGGTTTCTGAGGAGCAGCTGGTGGTTTTGAACCATGGACCTTATAGTTAGCCATCCAGTGCTGACCCAACAACACCATAGCAGGGCTCCAATTGTGTGATTAGCAGAGGCCAAGAAGTGACTTCTTTTCTGCAACCATTGGTTATTTAGCTATGTTCATGATGTTGATTCAATAATTTGCCTTTTTTCTCAGAGCAGAGATGCCAACTTTGTTATATAGTAAGTTGAATATAAGGAGCTCTGGTAGCATAGTGGTTACGAATCTGTTTGAGAACTGCAAGGTCAGAAACTTGAAACTACCAACTGTTCCATGGGAGAAAGATGAGACTTTATGCTCCCGTAAATATTTACAGCCTGGGAAACGCTGTACAGGTTGCTATGAGTCGGAACTGACTCCGCGGCACATAACAACAACAACAACAAGGTGCATATATTTCTAGATTCTCTATTCTGTTTTACTGGTTGATTTCTGTATTCCAATGTAAGTAGCCTAAATTTTTGGCTTCTAATAACTTTTTCGGAGTACTGGTATGGCACTGTTGGTTAATGAGTAATGGACTGCAAAGTCGTTTGAACCAGAAGCCAGCAGTTCAAGTTCACCAGCTGCTCCTCAGAAACCCTATACAGAATCGCTATCAGTTAGAAACCGACTCTACGTCACTTCACAACAACAACAAATAGCTCTATGGAGTCATCATGTGGCATTGTAAAATAAGCACTGGACAGAAAGATCAGTTTGAACTATAAGGTTGGTGTTTCAAGCTCTCCAGCCAATCCCCAGAAACCCTATACAGAGTCACTATGTGTTGGAACCAATGTAATGGCACTTAACAATGACAACAATAGCTTTATTGGAATTCTGACACTGTAGGATAAGCACTGAACAGCTAACCCCAAGGTCGGCAGTTCAAACCCACCATGCACTCCTCCTGAATGTTATACCACTTCACTGTGAGTTGTAACCAACAGGAGAGCATTTACCATCGTGGTGGAGCTGTTGTTAAATGCTGTCAAGTTCTGACTCATAATAACTCTGTGTAGGGTTTCTGAGGAGCAGTTGGTGGGTTTGAACCACTGAACACCAGCCAACCAGTGCTTATCCTACTGTGCCACACCAGGAGTCCATAGAGCCTGCTTTGTTGTTGTTGTTGTTGTTAAGTGCTGTCTAGTAGGTTCCAACTCATAGCAACCCCGAATAGGTTTTCTGAGGAGCAGCTGGTGAGCTTGAACCACCAACCTTGCAGTTCAAACCGACCTTGCAGTCCAGGGCATTAACCCACAAAGCCTGCTAGGTTTAGCTAATCCACGCCCTTGTGTTAAAAAGTCACTTAAAAATTCTTACACCTATATGTTTCCTTTGTTTAAAAAAATTCTTTTTTTTTTTTTGTCATATCTCCTTCCCGTCCCATAAAAATCTATCACTTGGATTCCACTCTGGCAAGCACATTGCATACTGCTATTGTGACCCTACCAGATAATTTAGAATTGCCTTTTAGGGTTTCAGTGACCCCAGACCTTTTTGGAAGGAAGCAAACAACTTTGTCTCTGTCCCTCAGAGTGGCTGGTGAGTTTGAACCGCCACAGACGTTGCGGTTAACTGCCCAATGCTTAGCCCACTGTGCTACCATACTTTTATGTAGATTTCAGGTCTAGTGTTTAAATGACAATAATGACTTACATTCATAATGCTCAGCTGCTTCCTTAGACTCAGGCATTATTGTTAAATACTTGCAATGAGTCCTTTGTCTCTCTTGTTGAATAAATATGTAAGTACTTTATCGTTTTCACCAATACAAAAAGTGAGGTTTGTTTCTGTTTTTAACAGGACTTTGTTTATATGAAGAAAAAAAAAAAATGTATATTGTGCTCAGTCCTGTCACAAAATTTCTTACTAATTTTCCTTCATTTTAATTGAGTCTCTTGGGCTTTCTAGGTATACCCCACTGTTATCTATGAATAAATTTCTCATATGTTTATATAAACAGTGTGGATATAGGTTCTGGCTCTTATTCAGACATCAACAGTTGGATATTAGTAAGCATTTTTATTAAACACCTTTCTTTTCTTTCTTTCTTTGTTTTTGTTCCAAGTATCATTTTATTAAGTTTTTATGGTCGCTTTTATTTGTCGTGTTTAACATAGCTAAATTTTCTTTATACTTTGCGTATGGGTTTCTCAGGACTGCCATATAGATTTACTCGAATGCTATGGAAGTAACTCTGCCATGTTGTTGTTGGGTGACATAAAGTAAATCTAATTGGCTTTCTCAGACATTGCCCTTAGGGAAACATACATTTCTTCTTCTTTTTTTTCCTCGGTTTGTTATTGAACTTTTAAGTTGTTAGATTGTGTCCCAAAGTACATTTAAAAGTGATTGGTGTATTTGTTTGTGGCCTAGTCATAGTTCCCTAATAACTTTTTTTAGATTAAATAAAAAGACAAGTGATTGATTCAATGGGCATATTTGATCTCTCCCAGAACTACATGGGACCCTGGTATGGCACTGTGGATCAGCACGGAATACTAATTGCCATGTTGGCATTTCAAACCCACCCGCCACTCCTTGGAAACTCTATATAGGGTTACTATGATTCAGAACCAACTCGACATACTTTAAAACCACTCCAAACCACAGTCAGTAGAGCTGGGAGCAGGGAGTGATTGTCCCTTTTTGCAGGGGGATGTATCTACCAGGAAGATGTCTTTTCTTACCCAAACTGTAGAGATGCCATCACTGAACAATAGGATGGGATGTATCTAGGTAAGAGTGAGTAATGGGCACTCTGTCATTTTCTTATAAGACCTTTGCTTTATTTGTTTATTTGTTTTCCATATCTCTCTTCTACTGGACTATATGGTCTTTTGGAATTCTGGACTGGTGCTGTAGGATAAGCACTGTACTGTTAACTGCAGGATCAGGGGTTCAAACCTAACAGCCACTTCTTGGTAACTCTATGCAGGGTCACTATGAGTTAGGACTGACTCTAGAGCACTTAACAAAAACAATATAGTCTTTTTTGTGGTCTACTCTGCACAACTATTAACCTAGCATCATGGGCTACACTTTAGACTTTTAACCACAAGGTTAGTATTGTGAACCCATCAGCTATTCTTTGGAATCCCGATATAGGCCAGTAATAGCCAGAATCAACTCAAGGGCACTTAACAACTCAACAACAAGTGACCTAAACATTGGCAGTTCAAACTCATCCCAGAGGAAAGTCCTGGGAATCTGCATCTATAAAGGTTACAGCGGAAATGCAGTGCTATAGTGTAGTTATAGTCTGTCACATAGGCATCCCGTTTGTTGAAGTTGACTGGACGACAACTATAAACAACTTAAAGTTGCTAGGTGACACAGTTGGCTTGTGCATGGCTGCTAATCTAAAGGTTGATGGGTCAAATGCACAGCAGAATAAATGCCTGGCCATCTGCGGCCATAAAGGTGACAGCTAGGAAAGCCCTGTGGAACAGCTTCAGTCTGTAACACAGGGGCCACCATGAGTTGGAGCCGACTAAACAGGGATTGGTGTCTTCTTGATTTGGGGTCTTTTTGGTTTCGAGATCTTTTAGGTCTGAAACTGTCTTTCATTTTTGCTTCTCCAACACTCAGCATAATCTGAACACACTTGGAATGGATAAAGAAACTTTAACAACAACTTCATGACACTGAAAGGTTAATGTGCCTTGTGCCTCCTTTGAGATTTAACTTACTAAGAAGGAGAGATGTGGTATTTATCGATTTGACACAGAAATGGATCCGTGCAATGTAAAACTGGATGACACAGGTCTAAGGAGGCTTCAAACATTCATGGAGAATTCCATTATCTTTACATTCCATGTTTCTGCCAACTTTTGGAATCTGTCTTGTAGTTATCCTCCTGTGTGTAAATGTTTCATTGTTGTTGTCATCAAGTGCTATTGAGCTGGTTTCAACTCATAGGTACCTAGTACAAGGTTTCCGAGGAGCTATTAGCAAGTTTTAACCACCAGTCTTTCTGTTCAAACAGACCTTGCTATCCCATGCCCAATGTTGCATTGGTATTGTTGTTAAGCATGATCAATTTGGCTCCGACTCATAGCAAACCCGTATAGTGTTTGCTAGGAGCAGCTGGTGGGTTTGAAGTGATTCTTTAATGCCACATCAGAAGTCCATACATTTTGCTTTAAAGGAACATGTTTCCATTTGTAACTGGTTGTAATGCTAGGTATCCCTTTATTCACCAAATAAAGAGAACTGTAGAATAATGAATGCTTTTTTAATTATTGTGCTGTCAAAAAATAGTGACCATACAGAGATGATCCAAAGAATGACAAACAATCTTGACAATGTTGTTGAAGAGGGACAGTCAGAATGCTCCTGAGAAATGAGGATGGAGAGACTTCCTCCGACATACTCTGCTCATGTTACAAGGAGGGACCATTCTCTGAAGAAGGACATCATCCTTGGGAAATAGAGGGTCCGCAGAAAAGAGAAAGACCCCCAGGGAGCTTCATTGACATGGTGGCTTCGCTTAGGAAAGATCGTGCGGGTGGCTCAGGATGAGACAGTGTTCAGTTCTGTGATAACGTAGCATCACTATGAGTAGAAACAACTCCATGGCGCTTACCCACGACATCCAGGTTTTAAGGAAACGCTCGTGTCGCTTTTCTTTTCCAGGACTATTTATCCTCATTTCTGAAAGTATTCACTTCAGAGGTAAATTTGCCAGTCATGCTTTATTTTTCTTCCTCTTTTAATGAAGAAAGAAAGCGAATATAGTTAGCAAGAGAAACTATTCAAGTGTGCAGCCCACAATAAAGGAAACCGAGATCAAAAGCAGCTATAATTCTAGTTTAAAGAAACAAGGACTTTTGAGGGGACAAGTTTCGATCTCCAGTCTAAAGTCATTTGAAATGTTTGAAAGCCAGGGTGTTTTGTATGGTTCAATCCTTTCTTTGCTTGTAGCCCCAACCCAGTTCTGTTATCACTCCATGAATTATTTCTAGTGCTAAGCACCCCCGCGCTGCTCTTTCCTCACCCAGAACTGAACACCTCGATGTTACAGAGGTTCAGGTCTGGGCTCCAGCTGTGAGAGGGGAAGTGAGGCAAGGCTTAGCTCAAGGGGTCTTGGAAATGGGGGGCTGTTCTTACAGAAACAGAACTCTGGATGAACTCACCCAAAATGAGAAAAGAGCGTGTTGCAGAATAAGCAGATTGAGGGGAAAAAGAACTGATGGGACAATTGAATGTTTAGGAATATAAAAAACTGTGATTCAAAACTTCCTACCCATGGCTTTCCCCATGAAGTGCCCTTGGGTGACAGAAATGGTTCAGCATTGGGTTTCCAAACAAAAGGTTACAGGTCCCAGTCCACCTTAAAGTGTCTCAGAGGAAAGAGCTTGGGATCTTATTATGAAAGGTCATAGATACAGAAAACCCTGTGGGGCACAGTTCTACTCTGACACACACGGGGCACCATGAATGGAATCTACTTATGAATAATCATCCACTGAGAACCCTGTGGAGCACAGTTCTACTCTGACACACACGGGTCACCATGAGTGGGATCTACTTATGAATAATCATCCACTGAGAACCCCGTGGGCACAGTTCTACTCTGACACACACAGAGGTGCCATGAGTGGAATCTACTTATGAAAAATCATCCACTGAGAACCCTGTGGGGTACAGTTCTACTCTGACACACACGGGGCACCATGAGTGGAATCTACTTATGAAAAATCATCCACTGAGAACCCCGTGCAGCCCAGTTCTGCTCTGACACATGTGGGGGTGCCTTGGATCAGAATCAACTCAATGGCAACTACGTTTCCTAATACCAAGACCCCCAAACCTGAGGGAGTTCTTTAGAATCTTCTTTTTTTCACTCTTACAATGAGATATAAAGGACTCATTCACAAACTACTAGTTATCAGCAGGCAACCTATTGTTCTGACCCTGCGCTGTGTAAACTAGTTGCAATCCATGGGACTCCATGTGAGTCAGAGTAAACTATACTCCTTTGGGTTTGAAAAAAAAAAAATTTTTTTGTAGTAGGTAATCTGGCCTTCTTCTAAGACACCCCTTCATAAACTTGAACCTCCATTGTTTTCATTATCAGCTGACTGCATTGACCAGATTAATCATCCAAAGAGGTTTTGGTTTGTTGTTGTTGTTTTTAACTGTGTACCAGGCCCTGTGGTCAGCACCAATGATAAAATACCTCCAAATCATTATGCCTCTGGCAAATGAGAGAGCCAAAGAGGTGGACTGAGGATTGAAGAGAAGAACCGAGGCAGGGTCTGGAAGGCACTGAGCTCAGAGGAGCATGGAAGCACCTCTCCCCAGAACCTGGGGGTTCTGGAAGGCCACCAGAGATAGAGAAGTGGAAGGTGAATTCTGAGAGACACCTGGGGCTGGGAAGGCAGGGTAAATGGATGGTATGAGAAGAGGCATCCAGTCCATGGAGAGGGGAAACCAGTTGCAAAGGACCAAAGGCAAGAGAGCACAGCCTTCTGGGAATTCAGAAATGCAAACCGTCTTTGTGGTTGGATGTAGGAAACCCCGGTGGCACAGTTGCTAAAACACTTAATTGCTAACCAAAGTGTTGGTTGTTTGAGCCCACCAGTTGTTCTTTGGGTCTGTGAAGATTACAGCCTGGGAAACTCAACAGGAAGTTGTACTCTAGGGTCTCATGGAATCCTATGAGTTGGAATCTACTGGAAGGCACCCAACAACAATGGCGGACTGTAGTGGGAAGGTGGCAAGGGAGCGGTAATAGACAGGTGGCTAAAAGTTTTGATGGTCTTTCTTGAGACCCGGGGGCCTAATCTAGAGAATAATTAACCAGTGAAAGATAGGATTAAATAGCTGTGTTATTTTCGTTGCTGTTTGTGATCAGAGTAGGTGTTTTCTTGGGGATTTTTTTTTTGCATGTTTTTCCTAGAGAATGTTGAGAATGCAATCATTCATCTGCGGCTCTGAGTTATTTAAAATTTTCAAAAATGATGGCCTTTCTCCTCAGGATCTTGCTAATCATTGCCCTCCTTGAATGTGGAATCCTGTAATTGAACACACAGCCAGTGATGGGACATGACAAAAATGAAACACTCTCCATAAACAACAAAATAGTTTCACATCTGACTCTTATCTGTGAACAAAAGCTGGGGCACTTTGGTTAAACTTGAAACTAGCAAATGCCTATGTGTGTTGTTGGGCCTCTTCATAGTGACACACTCTGAAAAGACACGAGACCTTTAGCTTCTAAAGGAAAGAAAGACAGGTAGCGTAGTGATTACAAATCGGGCTGTGAACTGCAAGGTCAGCAGTTCGAAACTACCAGCTGTTCCACGGAAGAAAGATGAGGCTTTCTGCTCCCATAAAGATTCATAGCGTCGGAAACCCTGTACAGGGTCACTATGAGTTGGAACCGACTCCACTGCACATAACAACAACAGTGTAAGGACTGGACTCCTGGTGCGGCACTGTAGGATCAACACTGAACTGTGAACCACAGGTCGGTGGTTCAAACCTACCAGCTGCTCCTTGGAAACCCGGTACACAGGATCACCATGAGTCAGAATCAACTTGATGGCACTTAACAACAACAATAGAATAAGGACCGTTGACTCTTGTGGACTGTCCAGCTTACAGAAACGGAAGAGGACATATGTTCCATGGATGCCCTGAGCCGCTGCAGTCACCGAAGTAGCTTCAATGATATTAAGGTTAGAGTTGGTACATCCCCCAACTTTACTGGAATAGTGGTGGAAACCAGAGCCCTAGTGGCACCCCAGTTAAGTGATGGGTTGTTAACTGAAGGGTTGGCAGTTCCAACCCACTCAGCAGCTCTGTGGGAAAATGACCTGCCATAAATATTAAAACCATAATAAGCAAGCCCCCTGCTGTGGAGACAATGCTCACTCCAAGCAGTCCTACAGGACAGAGGCGAACTGCTGCCCATGTGGTTTCAGATGGACTACTGGTGTGGCATTGTAGGAGAGCTACCCACAAGGTCAGCTGTTCAATCCCACCATTTGCTCCTCAGAAACCCTGTACAGGGGTTGCAATACTTCAGAACCGACTTGATGGCACTTCACAACCACAACTATCGTTTTGGAAGCAGACTGTCTAATTTTTCTGTTGCCAATCACCTGGTGGCTTTTAACCACTGACCTTTTAGTTAATGATCTAGTGCTGAATTCTCTGTGCCACCAGGATTCCTCCTTAAAGATGGAAAGCTGAGAAAACCCGTGGTGCAGCTCTACTCTAACCTATGGAGTAGCCATGAGTCAGATACACATGATGGCAGCGAATCACAGCAACACTGAGCGTTACTGACTAGCCAGTAGGCACTATCAGCATGAGCAAGATTGGTGACTGTGGATTGTGGGTAAAAGATTATCCATATTCTTCTGAGAAAATTACAGTTGGGACAAAGTAAAACAGCCCGAAAATTGTATCTTCTCGTCTTTCAGAACCTGTCAAATCATTATCAGCAAGCTGACAGAAGAAGGGATAAATATAATTTTAACAACTGCCCTCTAGTTCCAGAAATTTGGAGCCATTGTCCCTTCATGAAGGCTAAGAGCATGATAATTATGTAGTAACGAATACTAGGAGCCTCTGTTGAAGCCTTCCCTGTTAAATATTATATAGGCGACAATATCTGGTCAAAAGCTTTCTCCAACACAATGATGACTCATTAAAAGCACTGCCATCAAGTCTATTGTGACTCAGAGCGACCCTGTGTAGGGTTTCTGAGATGGACAATCTTTAAGCAAGCAGAAAACCTCATCTTTCTCCCATGGAGATTCTGGTTCATCTCAGAGTAAATAGCAGGTGGTTAACAGCCGAGTGCCCAAGATGAAACGACATCCTTGTTCTCCAGTCTGAAAAGGAATGTGCCAATCAGTCTTCCAATGCCACAGCCACGCCTCAATCCAGCAATCCAAACTCTGTTCTGTAAAGATGACCTTTTGAGACGCAGTGAGGAAACCCCACGGGTGCATATCCTTGACTCTGACACTCAGTCTTCATTTCTGGTTGGAGACTCAACAGGTGAAGAGCCTGCAGAGAGCTCATTTCCAGTTCATCAGAACCTGGGCAATGAGATGGACCCACATGTGAAGAAGTCATTTGTGTGGAGCCACAGACCCAGTATTCCTCTGAACAAGCACCCAAGGAATAACGGGACACACTCTTTTTTTTTTTTTTTTTTTAATATTTTATTGTGAATTATGTGATAGTTTACATGGGTGAACATTAGTTTTACATTCATTCTATCGTATATTGTTTCATTGCCATGGTTCCAATCCCCTCCATGCATCATCAACCAACCAAAGGGTATAAAGGTGTACCCTGAAAGCCTGCCCCCCTCCCCCCCCGCTGGTCTTCAGCACACAGCCCATCTCCCTCTCTGGGTCTAAAGTCCCCAGCTGCTCCATCTCTCCATGTCATCATTTCTGCCTCCATCTCAGGCATCACTGCTTCTCTGGGTAGGGTCCTGCTCTCTGTTCTCTGTTGATGGTCCTAGAGACCTCCGCTCCTAGACTGCAAAGTTAATCACTCCCCTCGTTGCTATAAAACGTCTACCTTTACATTCCCAACCTTCACAATCAGTCCTGATAACAATTATTCACTATTTTATCACAAGAGACCCATCTGCATTTCATTTCATCAGCCAACGGGACACACACTTGCTGGCAGCCTTTGCTGATGTTTGTTTTCTACCTTCTCCCCTGGTAACTCTTATCTTGTACTAATCAGTTTCTTGCAGAGCCCACTCCATGTCTTCGGTCGTGTGTTATATGACATTTGTTGTTAGGTGATCGCCTTTCAGTCTTACTTCTGGTGACCTAGTACCTAGTGGAATGGAATGCTCCCCAGTCTTGCCTCATCTGCATGACTGGACCTTTGTTATCCTCAGATTATTCACAAGGAGCTCTGGTAGCGTAGTGGTTACGAATCGGGCTCCAAACCTTAAGGTCAGCGGTCTGAAACTACCAGCCGCTCTGCGAGAGAAAGATGAGGCTTTCTACTCCCGTAAGGATTTACACCCTCGGAAACCCTGTACAGGGTCGCTATGGGTCGGAACCGACTTGACGGCACTTAACAACAACAACAACGTTTTCAAAAGTGGCAAATCACAACTTTCATCTTCATCCAGCTTAGTGTGGAAACTCCACTGAAATGCGGTCTGCATCCTAGCAAGCCTCCACGGACACAAGGGTGGAGACTGTGTAAGGTCCATTGGCCAAAAATTGCAGCCAGATCTCCAACATGGGAGAGGAGATTCTATCATTGGAACACCGATGCATCCATTTGGCATTTCCCTTGGTATTGTTTAGTGTAAATGTTTGTTTCTCCTCCAGGCTTATGGATTCATTCAAGGAGTGTGTTATTGTGTTTTTCTGTTTTTAACGAGTAAGCATTAGGGAAAAAAATTCTTGTGGAATCATGGTTTTACTTAAGGTGGATATTAACAAACCCAAGCCAGTGAGGAAATGTCAGGAAGTGTTGACATGCTGAAGGCTCTGTGTCTTCATTTATTGTCAGTGTGTCCGTCTGAGCTCTGGCCTGGTTCTTTCCACAGGTTTCTTATATGGTTGTTGTTGTTAAGTTGATTCCGACTCATAGAGACCCTATAAAGGGTTTCCAAAGAGCAACTGCTGGAGTTGAACCACCAGCCTTGTGGTTCAAACTGACTTTTTGCTTTCTTCATATATGATGTTCTTGATGTCATCCCACAACTCTTCTGGTCTTCGGTCGTTAGTGTTTAATGTATCGAATCTGTTCTTCAGATGATCTCTAAATTCAGGTGGGATATATTCAAGGTCATATTTTGGCTCTCGTGGACTTGTTTTCATTTTCTTCAGCTTCAGTTTGAGTTTGCATAAGAGTAATTGATGCTCTATTCCACAGTCGGTCCCTGGCCTTGTTTTGACTGATGATATGGAGCTTTTCCATCATCTCTTTCCACAGATGTAGTCTATTTTATTTCTGTGTATTCCATCTGGAGAGGTCCATGTGTATATTCGTCTCTTATGCTGTCTAAAGAAGATATTTGAAATGAACAGATCATTGGTTTTGCAGAATTCTATCATGCGTTCTCCAGCATCATTTCTATCACCAAGGCCATATTTTCCAACTACTGATCCTTCCTCTTTGCTCACAACCTTTGCATCCAATCACCAGTATATCAGTATATCAATATATCTTGATTGTGTTTCTGATCAATTTCAGTTTGCAGTAATTGGTAGAATTCTTCTATTTCATCCTCACTGGCTTTAGTGGTTGGTGTGTAGATTTGAATAATAGTGGTAGTAACTGGGCTTCCCTGTAGGCGCATGGATAATTATCCTATCACAGACAGCGTTGTATCTCATAACTGATGTGGATATGTTCTTTTTGACAATGAATGCAACACCATTCCTCTTGAATTTGTCACTCCCGGCACAGTAAACCATGTGATTGTCAGAATCAAAATGGCCAATACCAGTCCATTTCAGCTCACTAATGCCTAAGATATCGATGTTTATACATACCATTTCATTTTTGACAACTTCCTAATTTCCCAGATTCGTACTTCGTACATTCCATATTCTGAATTTCAATGGATCTTTATAGCTGTTTCTCTTCATTTTGAGTTGTGCCCCATCAGCAAATGAAGGTCCCAAGGGCTTTTCTCCATTCGTGTCATCATGGTCAACTCTATTTTGAGGAAGCAGCTCTTCCCCAGTTGCCTTTTGAGTGCCTTCCAACCCAAGAGGCTCATTTTCCGGCACTGTATCTGACAGTGTTTCTCTGCTATTCATAAGGTTTTCAGTGACTAAATATTCAGAAGTAGTTTGTCACTCCTTCTTCCTAGTCTGTCTTCATCTGGAAGCTCATCTGAACACTGTCCACCTTGAGTGACCCTGCTGGTATTTAAAATACCAGTGTCATAGCTTCCAGAATCACAGCAACTCACAAGCCACCACAGTATGACAAACTGACAGATGAATGGTCGATATATACACACACATATATATAAAGCCATAAGGAGCTCTGGTAGTGTAGTGGTTACGAATTGGCCTGCGAACCTTAAGGTCAGCAGTTTGAAACTACCAGCCACTCTGCAGGAGAAAGATGAGCCTTTTTTCTCCCGTAAAGATTTTCAGCCTCGGAAACCCTGTACAGGGTCGCTATGAGTCAGAACTGACTTTTCGACACATGAGCACTACTACATTAAGCCATATGTACTGATAACAGGAGTGTGGTGACTCTGTAGGATGAACACCGTATTCTAAACTTCACGGGTATCAGTTTGAGCTCTCCAGTCAGAAAGATGAGGCTTTCTTCTGCCACCAAGATTTGCAGCCTAATCATAAAAGCCAACGTATGTCTGAGTAGCTTTATATGAGGAATACATTTTTGGTGAAGTCACTTCAACAGACTTGGAAGGAGAAGGGCAGTGTTGTTAGTGTTGTAAGACTTTTTTTGAAGTTAGACTTCTTGAGGGCACAGACTGTATTTTTTGCCATCTTTTATATCTGCCATTAAAAGGGGATAATCAAAGGAGACAGATTTGTAATCTAGGCATTTCTAGTAGCTGTGGTTAGGTGCTATCATATTGGCTCTAACTCACACCAACCCCATGCCCAACAGAACAACACACTGCCCAGTTCTGTGCCATTCTCACAATTGTTGCCATGCTTGAAGCCATTGCTGCTGTCACAGTATCAATCCATCTCATTTCGGGTCTTCCTCTTTTCCGCTGATGCTCCATTTTATCAACCTTGATGTCTTTCTCCAAGAACTGGGATCTCCTGATGATATGCCCGGTTTCTAAGGAACATTCTGGTTGTATTTCTTCCAACACAGGTTTGCTTTTTCTACTGGCTGTCCATGGTCTTTATAATATTCTTATACAACACAGAATTCAAATGCATTGATTATTCTATGATCTTCCTTGTTCATTGTCTAACTTTCAAATGCATATGAGGCTATTGAAAATACCATGGCTTAGGTCAGATATATCTTAGTCCTCAAACTGACATCTTTGCTCTTAAATGCTTTAAAGAGATCTTCTGTAGCAGACTTGCCTAATCAATGCATGATTTGATTTATGTCGATAGTTGTTTCCATGACTATTGACTGCAGATCCAAGCAAAATGAAATCTTTGACAACTTCAATCTTTTCTCCATTTTTCATTATCTTATTTACTGATTCAATTGTAAAGATTTTCATTTTCTTTTACATTGAAGAGCAATGCATACTGAAGGCTTAGGTCTTTGATCTTCACCAGTAAATACTTAAATTTGTATTTCAAGTAGGTTAAAACAATTTTTACTAAAGTAAAAATAGCTATGTCATAATCATTCTCATAAGGACCAGGTTGTGTATTTTTAGGATAACTGGGCCAATAAGACTTCCAGCCTTTAGAAAATTTTTAAATCTTACTTCTTTGCCTAAAAACCCTGTGTGCTGGATGTCTTCTGAAGTTAGAAATGTTTAGGTTTTATAAAAAGTCCTCAATGGATACATGTTTATTCTGCAGTAACTTCTGGAGTGTGTGAACCATATAATTAAGGAAGAAATGAGCAATTCTCCAGTTAAAAATATGAATATTCATGGTGAGTGGGATAAATATAGACCAAAAAACAGTATTATTCCACTTTAAGTCAGGGTTTGCCAAAAGTGACACTTCTTGCCTGATTCAGAAATCATACACATATAACAACTTTTGGGTTACAAAGCCATTTGAATTTCAGACATGGATTTTTTTTCTTTTTTTTTTTTTTTTAGAAGACTGTTTTATTTGACAATAATATCCTTCCTAAGCTTTTTAGCATAAAAAATAACTTAGTTTATCAGTTGACAATTTCAACTCATGCTTGGTTTTATGTTTTTATTCCGAACTTAGCAGCATAATTAATGACCCTGAATGGAACATGAGGGCTCACACTGCCTTGCAGTTTAGAGTGGACCGGGCCGCATAGTGACCCTCCACGTATATACGATCCTATTTCATGCCATCTCTGTTGTTTTCTGTTGGTGTTTTCCTGCTGGAGACTGAGGGAGAGATGGGAAGGGAGACTCACCACTGGGACACCTTTCAAGCACTGGTCTAGGGCACAAATCTTAGCTTATGCATTTAATTTATTTGGTAATAAGGTGAAGTTTGAAGCAACAGTTTTGAAATACAACTGATTGAATGAAAAAAATCTAGGAAATGATACTCAAACTGAGTCACTGGGGCAATTAGAAACCTTGACTGAAGAAACTGTGATTGGAGACTTTCTTCTCTTGAGAATAACTTTGTTTTAATGTGTGTGCACACCTGCTATGGCTGTCCACGTGAATGTGTGTGTTTATGTGTCTGTAAGCATAGAATGCAGGTCTTCCACGTAACCAGTTCTCTCCTGTCGATTTTTTGTGCTTTGGTAGTTTGTGTGTTGACATGACATGATGCTGGGAAGTATACCACCAGTATACTTTCAAATTCCAGGAGGATCAGCCATGGTGGGAGGGTTTCAGAGGAGCTTCCAGAAGAAGACAGACTCAGAAGTAGGATGTAGCAATGTACTTCTTTAAAAAAAGGTGTTCAGTGAAAACCTTATGAATAGCAGTGGAACACTGTCTGATATGACACCAGACAAAGGTTGAAAGATCCTCAAAATACAACTGGGGAACAGCTGCCTCCTCAAAGTTTTAGTACTGTTATTAACATAAAGTGTTTAGTACCTTCCATTGTTACTGGGGTACAACTTAATATGAGAAGAAACAGCAGCAAATGTCCATTAAGAATTACAGTATATGAAATACACAAATCAAAGAAAATTGGAAATCATTGAAAATCAAATGGAATGCATGAAGATAGATAAACTAAATTTTGTTGCTTGTAGGCTCCATTGAGTCTATTATGGCTCATCAATACCTTGTAGACAACAGAACACAATCCTGCTTGGCACCTGCAACATCTTCACAGTCATTAAATTTGAGCCCATTGTTGAAGCCATTTTGTCAATCTGTCTCTGTAAGGAAGGGTCTTCCTCTTTTTCACTGACCCTCCACTGTGCTGAACATGATGACCTTCTCCAGGGACTGGACCGTCCTGATAACGTGCCTAAAGAATGAGACATGAAATCTCTCCATCCTCACTCCCAAGGGCCAATAACACTGTACTTCCTCCTAAACAGATTTATTCATTCATTTCTCCATCATGGTCTATTTAATATTCTTCACCAACACCATAATTCAAATGTGTGGATTCTTCCTTGGTAGTCCTTATTCTTTTACCAACTTTTGCTTGTATATCAGCCATTTGAGATTCCGTGATTTTGGTCTGGTGCACCTTAATCCTCAGAATGACATCTTTGCTCTCTAATACTTTAAAGGGATCTTTTATCACAGGTTTGTACAAAACTAAACGTTATTTGATTTCTTTACTGCTACTTCCATGAACATTGATTGTTGACGTAGCATTAGTAAACTGAAATTTAATTGTACTGGCCATTGTGAATAGTGCAATTATATGGTTTGTTATGCTGGAATTATAAATTGAAAAGAAACAGTGTCACATTAATTGTTAAAAATAGCGCATCAAGATTTACTGGACAGTATAATTCTTCCAGTGATAGGATAATATCCACATGCTGACAAGGAAAACCAAAAAATTACAGACAAACTGCTAATGCCAAAACTGATAAGATTGATGAGTTTTAACTAAGTTCTGTGTCTGAAGTTGATCAAACCTGCAATGAAGATGCATTTATAATTACTGTTGATTGGACTATGAAAATTAGAGATGAAAAAGGCAGCAGCAACTTGAAACTGTGGTCTCAGCTTTAGAAATGATGTTCTGTTCTGTTGTTCACAGACCCACTTTAGGGTGGAAGCGAATCCATGGTACATAACAAGACCAACAGCATTAGTTTCAATTAAATGAGGGTGTTGGCTGTTTGAGGAGGTGAGCAGTCATCCTTAAGCTGTGGCTAGGATAGGCAAGAATGCACAAGATCCTTCTTAGCCAAAATTTGTCATGGGGATGTTTTGGAGGAAGTCCTGGTGTAGCACTGTGGGTCAATGTGCCAGACTACAAAACCATTTAAACTGTAAAGTCAGTGGTTCAAGCTCACCAGCTGCTCCTCGAAAACCCTATATAGAGTCACTCTGGGTCAGAACCGACTCGATGGCACTTAATACACAACACAACCTATTGATTATATTTCTTCTGAAAATGTTTTTACATCTTCTGACATCTTTGCTATGATCTTATTAAGAGTTATCAAAGTATATTATTGAGCACAATAATATATTTATTATTACTGTTTTTAGATATTATTTGTTTAACAAGGTGTAACTGTATTTTCCAGTCTTGGTATTACACTATAGGATAACCATGTGACTGATAACCTTAGGGTCAGTGATGCAAATCCACCGGTCACTCCTTGGAAAACCTATACAGGGTTGCTTTGAGTTGTAAATGATTGTTGTTACACTTAGCAACTACAACAACAGCAACAATTGAATTTTACTTGGTGAAGATAAAAGACCACAGCCTTCAATATGGATTCTACCTCAACAACAACAACAACAAAAAATACTCACACCTGGACCAGTACCTAATACGAGGATAAATGGAGACAAGATTGAAGTTGGCAATGTTTTCATTTTCATTGGATACATAATCATCACCCACGAAGGATGCAGTGAAGAAATGATAAATCCTATTACATTAGGCAAATCTGCAGTGAAAGACGTTCTTAAAGGATGATGTTACTTTGAGTATTTGCTGTGTTAACAGTCTCCAACTCTCGGGTAATCTTCCAAGTCTCCTGGTCATTCAGTATCACAACCGATACACTTGCATTAGTAATTGCTGTGGGACTAACTCCTGGTGACC
This sequence comes from Chrysochloris asiatica, assembly GCF_000296735.1. NCBI lineage: Eukaryota > Metazoa > Chordata > Mammalia > Afrosoricida > Chrysochloridae > Chrysochloris > Chrysochloris asiatica. The sequence goes on from NW_006408971.1 coordinate 136,625, forward strand.
CCATGCGTTTCAGACTTGAGCTGTGTTCCTGAGGGTCATAATCTTTTAAAAATAGATTGCCAGACCTTTCTTCTGAGGTCCCTGTGGGTTTATTGGAACCTCCAAACTTTCAGTTCTCCATAGGATGTGTTAGCCATCTATACCACCCAGGAACTCCTCTATTTAGTTACCTTTTGGGTTCATGCAACACAGTAGAATTGTGACACCTCATTGTGATGGCTAAAACAAAGGCATAAGACACAGAAGTGTTACTACTTAATAGACTTTACTTGGCTACGTCCTGTCTTCTTGTTGTTTAAATACCCTCGAGTCGGTTCCCATTCACAGTGACCCTTTGTAGAGTTTCCAAGGAGTGGCTTGTGGGTTTGAACCGACGACTTTGCAATTAGCAGACCAGTGCTTATCCTATAACGCCATACCAGGATTCCAACTCCCTTGTAATTATATTTTATCTGGCATGTTTGCACTTAGAATAAAATAAAGTAAAATACTACATTCATAATGAGACTCCTGAATTTATTTATTTAAAACCAGAAGTTCTGGTTTAGAACAGAATTTGTGCCTTAGAGAGGAAATCTGACAGCCTGCATAGGCTCAGGGCAGAGGGGGCTGCAGAGGACCAGCCACAGGGCTTTTCATTCTGTGAGAGGCGCTGAGACTGATTTTAAGTGACAAGCTGTCTGTCTCAATCTTGTAGCTGTGAGCACCTATTGGAATGTGATACAAGATTGTTAGTACGAGTTTGTCTCTTAAGTAGTGGCAATTGCCCTTTGTCAGGGGGCTAATCTTATTAGAGAAGTTGGGTGCATAATGTCATTTTACATTTTTGTTTTGTTTTATGCATACAATACAAAACGTAAATCAGTAGTATGAACCCAAATTCTCTAATAAGATTCACTGAAGTCACAGAATTATTGTCATTACTTATGAGTAGTGAAGCAATTTAGTAAAAGGCAAATGACTAATAAGTATCTTAAAAATATTTTTAAAATATGGAATTAGAATATATATTTCCAAGAGCAGTTGGTGGGTTTGAACTGGTGACCTTGTGGTTCACAGTCCAGTACTGATCCTACAGCATCACACCAGATGCCCCCAACCACCACCATATAGATATGGACTCCTATAGTGACACTGTGGAGTAAGCATTGAACCACAAGGTCACCAGTTCAAACTCACTAGCCAGTTCCTTGGAAACCTTACACCAGGCCGGTATGAATAGGAACAAGCGTGATAGCACTTAACAACAACAAATATATCAACAAAACTGGCATTAATTACAGCCTTCCTGTTGGGTAAACATCCACCACTTCTTGTTGTTAATTATCGCTGAGTCAGTCCCAACTGACAGTGACCCAGTATAAGGATTCTGGGGAGCGGCTGGTTGGTTCGAACTGGTGACCTGTCCTTGCAATCTAGTGCTTATGCTACAGTGCCACACCAGGCCTCCTCTCCAAATGACTCCACCACCACCAGAAAATCTATGCACCATAAGCAAGGACTTTGGGTGCACAAGTTTTGTCCAGTGTATTTGTGTCTGACTTCAGGGAACCAAAAGAAGCCCTTAACCCTGTAAGATCAGGGTTAGAAGTCCTGAGCTGCTCTCTGGGAGAAAGATGAGGTTGTCCAGGAAGCCCGAAGGCTCCGGCCTGCTAAATCCTGCACTGTCGCTGTGAACCACAGTCAGCGTCATAGCGATGAGTTTGTTTTGTTTTTGTTTTCAATCGTTGTGCCCTGAAGAATTTTTTCCCGTGTTTGATTTTTGTTGCTGTGTTTGTTAAATGGCCTTGAGTCAGTTTTGACTGCTAGCAAACAGATAAAGGGTTTCCAAGGGGCGGCTGGCGGGTTTGAACCACTGACCCCAAAGCTAGCAGTCCAGTGCTGGAGGACAGCATTTCCTTTCCATCCCAGGGTTGCTGTTGGGATTTTAAAATGATTTATCTGTGAGCTGGCATTTGTAGACGCCAGGTTGGGCCCTTTTGAGATTATTTATCTACAGGTAAGGCATCTGCTCAGACCTTCACTAGAATCAATATATTCTAATCAACTAGGATTTTTTTTTTTCCCCCTTGCTGAGTTCTCAGGAGGTTCAGTAACCTAGAAGCAACTTTATTGGTTAACCCCCCACTGCCCATTGGCCTTGGGGGTAAATTATCTCACTAAGCACAGAACAAGCTGTTGTCTGGTGCCTCTTCTCTGGATGAGAGTGAGTTTTCCCCTGAGGACTCGAACCTCAGTACTGGTCTATTACCAGACCAAGCTGATTAGGCTCCAAGGAGGAAGGTTTTCTGACTCTGACTGCCTTGATGTTCTCACCTAAACAACAAGAGATGCACAACACAAAAAGAATTTGAATTAAAAACACACAAGGAGGAAGCTGATGAGTGCTGTTTCATTGTGGGGACTGCAGTCTCTGTCATGAAACAAAATGTGTAGGAATGCTTGAATGGAAAACTTTTGCTGTGTAAACTTTCATCCAAATCACAATAAAAAGTTTTGTTTTGTTTTGTTTTGTTTTTTTAATGTATCAAGGTAAAGGTAGACATTTTGTAGCAAGTAGGGGAGTGATTAACTTTTCAGCTTAGGAGCGGAGGTCCCTAGGACCATCAAGGGAGAAGAGCGGAGAGCGGGACCCTACCCAGAGGAGTGATGCCTGAGATGGAGGCAGAGAAGATGACATGGAGAGATGGAGCAGGCTGGGGACTTTAGACCCAGAGAGGGAGAGGGGCTGTGTGCTGATGACCCGGGGGCAGGCTTGTAGTGTATACCCTATGGTTGGTTGATGATGCATAGAGGGGATTGTAACCATAGCAGTGAAACGATATAAGGTAGGATGAATGTAAAACTAATGTTCTCCCATGTAAACTATCACATAATTCACAATAAAACATTAATAATAATAATAATAATAATAATAATAATAATAATAATAATAATAAAATATATATCAAGGAGCTGTCCTAGAAATGAGAACCTTACCAAGCCATTGGCCGAAAATGTTCAAGGCATCCTTCCCAGATTAGTTTCACTTGGCAGGGTTGTTTGTTTGGAATGAAGTCTGAAATTGTCCAGGAAAGAACTATAGGAATCCCAGCATCACTGATTGTTCTCCGAGGAGAGATGATTGAGTTCTGTGGTCAGGAATCAGCCTGAAAGTAAGCCCTATGTTGCCCTGAAGGCACTTCCACGTGGGTCAGCCCTGCTTCTGCTCGTCTTGTGAGGGAGGCCCCAACTAGTCTTTTGCTCTGAGTTGTCTTCTCTGGAATTGTACATGGAATGGTCATGGAAGATAGTGATACTGTCATCCTCCAGAACGGAAAGCAGATGTGCCTCTAGTAAGTATAATAACAAGTTTTCCTTTAGGACAAAAAGAATGTTTGTTTTAATCCCTGGAGATGCAATGGGTTAAGCACTCGCTGCTAACTAAAAAGTGGATGGTAAGAACCCACCAGCTGCTCCACAGGTTACAGATGACCCCAGTCCACATCTAAGGAGATCTGAGAGCCTAGTCTTGGAAGCCCGATGGAATAGTTCCATCCTGTGAGTCGGAATTGCCATGATGGCAGTAGTGTACATAGCTCAGGTGATTTAGGGATGATGGAAACCCATTGTATGAGCAGTCTCCATCCTAGTTCCTCCCCTGCAAGACGTGGGAGCTGAGGTGCAAGGGATTCAAATGCAATGATGCCCATGAACCTCTGCCTCTGTCCCAGGTATCTTGTGTCTTTTACCAACCTCCAGGATCCTGCGGCAAATTAACTCATTAGCCTGCAAGCTCGATAAAATCTTAAACATTCCACCATTCTTGTCAGTTCTTCATAGTTTTCTGGTTCTAGAGAAGAACCTCCTTTTAGCAAACATTGGTGGAGAAAGCCCTGAAATTAACTGATGAGACTTATGTATTTAACACACTGTTGCTGTTGCCGTGAAATTGATTGTGATTTGCAGTGCCCCTGAGTGTGCTCCGTGGAGCTATGCTCCATAGAGTTTTGTTGTTGTTTTTTAAAAGCGTTTATTGTGGAAGTTTTATTGAGTGAAAGTTTACATGGGAAAAGATCGGTTTTGCACTCATCCTATCATATTTCATTTCATTGCAATGATTACAATCCCCTCCATGCATCTCCAACAATATTTTCTTCTATTCCTTCTGGGATCTTTTGTTTGTTTGTGTTTTTATTTTTTTTTGGGGGGGTGGGTTTCATGTACGAAAAAACACTCAGGAATGTATAATCATTTAAACAACCAAAGGATGCATTCTATAAGCCTGTTTGCCCACCAGCACACAGCATTTAGCTTTCCATGAGTCTAGAGTCTTCAGCTGCTCTATCTCTCCATGTCCTCATTTATGCCTCCATCTCTGGTGTCACTGTTTCTCTGAATAGGATCCCCCATTCCACTCATGCTCTTCTACCTTGATGGTCCTAGGGACCTCTGTTCTTGTAATGTTGGGTTAACTACTCCCTCCTTTATGTTACAAAACTTCTACTTTTACAATCGTGACAATTTGCAATTAGTCATGATAACAATTACTCACTATTGAATTAAAGAATCTTATCCCCATCTCCTTTCAC
>NW_006408971.1:142335-143943 GCF_000296735.1 Chrysochloris asiatica
CCTTTCCCATCTCTCTCATCTCTTCATCAAAAAGAACCTTCCATAGAGTTTTTAAGGCTGTGAACTTTTGGAACAGATCACCAGGCTTGCCCCGCAAGCATCTCTGGGTGTGTTGTACTGACAACCATCTGCCCAGCTAAGCAATCAAGTGCTTAAGTATTTGTACCACTCCATATGAACTTCTAGAATTTTCAAATATTTGTAACTTCTTATAGCTCCGTCTCTGACCATTCACTGTACCTCCCCACACCCATAAAAAGAATTTGAGCCTTTATATGGATGCATTTTATCTAGCATTAAAGCAATGTGATTTGTTAGCTGAATGTGTACCAGTAGCTTTCTGCAAGCTCAGAAGAAATATAAATGCCATCTATCTATTTATCTGTATATGAAATGCCTTCACGGTAGTCCAGTCAACTCAGCTATTTTTGAGGAATTATGTTACATTATGAGTGCAGGTTGTTTTTTGTGTTTTGTTTTGTTTTTTTGTCTGCAAAAAGCAGTTGCAGCTAGTTCAACATATTTCATAAGGGTCAGTGAATGATGTCCTCCAAATCTGTTGTTTGAGTGATTAGGAATTGTTGCAAATCTTTTTCTCCATGCTCTTGAACTGGACTTAGAGGGATTTGTAGCATTTTAAATGACTGAACAAGAAGGGTGGCAGCCATGTTTAATAAACCAAAAGGGGTGTGGTCCTTTCCTGAGAAGAACTTGATGCCATGAACAGGTGTTCCTAACCACATCTGAACCTAGCCCTTCCCCCATCCTCCTGGGCAGTCCATCAGTTCTAACAAGACTACAGGCACACCCTCCCCTTTGGGTTGGAGAACTGCAGCCCGGTGACACTGATAACATACCACCTGCCCCAAGAAGGACAGTCTAGAATGTCAGAAGGTCTCTAATGCTATGGAAAACCAATAGCTGTAGCCAGCCTACTGCTGAGAATTTGCATTTCTGTCACAGAAGCATTGGATCTGAGTTTATAGTGTGTCAATATCCCTAGGTGATTCTAATGACTCAGTATCTTTGAGATGGTAATGCAAATTCTAAGCTTGGGCTTGAACTGAAATGAGTTGGTTCAAAGTCCTGCTTATATCCAGTGTGGCAAGACCTGGAGATTCTTCGGCCCAGAGTTAGTGACATAGCCACAGAGGACTAGAGTGGAGAGTGAAGCGTCCAGCTGATAAGAGAGGGCATGTGCACAAGAACACCCACACTTGAAGATAATACCCACTTGACCTGACTTCAATGACTGGATGATCAGATCTCAACTAGAAGATGAAAGAAGAGGAAAAAAAGAGTAATCTGATACAATTTGATGAACTTGACCTACACCTATGGATGCAGTAGCTCAAAAGAGGAAACAAAGCTTTACAGCGAGGATCATTACCAACCCCTCAATAAACAGAGTAGACAGGGATGGGCAACTTGGACATTAGTTACCCAAAATGGGAGGAGGGGGCCTACAAAAGCAAGAAGTGACTGACTTACATGCTTTAAGAGGGAGCCTAGTTCCAGAGAGCACGGAGGAAGGTAGAATCTTCACTGAGTAATATCCAATCCGTCCGGGTGGGGCTCATGAAAAGAGATGGAGATAAGACTCTTGTG